>NW_010564073.1:20406-22613 GCF_000687285.1 Phaethon lepturus
CCAGTGGCGACCAGGACCCGGCCAAATCATTAACGTCAATTAAGTACAGAATGTGTAGATTACTGACATGTTATTGTTAAGGCTCTAAAGGAAATATAATTAATAAAACTCCCCCACCCACACCAAGAGGCGGCCCTTTGTGTGCCCTGCGCTCTCCCCTGCCGGCGACGTCTATCTCCTCCTGCAGCCCCGCGCGCCTTTCAGCAGCCTCGGACAGCAGTAACGTTTGCATTAACATAAAATCACCTTCTGAAATCTGTTAACATTTATAATGTTGCTGTACTTTGCCTGATCACTGCATTTTTTTCTGTCTGTTTGAGCTTGGTGAGTTTTTTTTCAAATGATACCAAACACAGACCTATTATGCTGCGAAAATTGCGTATTTGTTTAATGATTTCCTATTGGTATCTTTGTTGCTATGAACCAAAGAGTTAAATAGAAGCTAGCACATTAACGCTGTGTTGTTCTACATAATAAATTTGAATATCCCCGGATGGATATTTTTAACAGGGATTTTCTGAACAAAATGCATATGTGCCAGGGTATTAGTAATTACTTAAAATAATTTTTTGACATTTAATGTTGACATCTAAAATATTTCCTTTAATTTTTGGTTGCCTCTGCAAACAGAAATGATGGCAGTTGTCCTAGGGAAGGCTGGGTGGACAAATAACACTTTTACTCATAATGAAATGAAAAGCAATAAAGAAAATGTGCTAAATGTCAACAGTAAAGCATATCTTCTCCTCACGTATTATGAGGAGAATATACCCCAAAATGTGCGTACACACACAAAAATCCTCTAAGTGACTTAATATGTTTGAATATTAATGGTTTGAATGTTAATCCATTGCAATGGTTCCACTTTTTTGAAAACTGGCTATTTGAATACATTATTACCTCAATAAATTCTCAATGGCCACTGTGGTAGCCGTAGTATGAAAAATAATCATAATAAATCTGAATTTACAAAAGATCTCCAAAATTGCCCAGTTTTGCTGAGAGGAACAGAAGATGAAGTATATATTATTTAACTCGATATATTTTGTCCTTGCAGGAGTTGCTTGTCTAAAAAACCAGCAGATGGAGTCTGTTGGAGGACAGGAGGGCCTGGCAGTCGCCTAAGAAGCCAGCGCGATTTCGCAAGTGAGAGATGACTGAAAGTCTTTACCGCGTGAGATGCAGTCTGGAAACCTCTGCTGAAGAAGGTGGTCGAGGCTGAAGCATCGGCGTCTGGGGAAAGCAGCTTTGCCGGGAACCCGGGTGAGTTGGTATGGCACCCCGTGCCCCTGGTGGAAGGGATTTGGCTGGAAGCGGTCAAAGACGGCTTGTACCATCGCCGCCGCTTTCTGCTGGATGGTGGAAAAACCGAAAGGCTTCGGATTCAGCCCAGCCTGCTGGTATTTTTCAGCGTTAGCGGCTTTGCGTTCAGCTGCGCGGAAGCGAGGATGTCCCACACAGCAGGCAGGTGTGCTCCAACGCGGCCGCTGGCCCGGGCCCTGTGGAAGCTGTAGCCCGGCTGGGCGAGCATCCCCGGCCCGGTGGAGCGGGTCAGGGGTTTGGGGCGCAAAGGGCTCCGGGAGCCGCTCCGCAGCACAGCCACACACCACGGCAAAGCTACTGGGGTGGTCTGAAGGGAAAGTGAATGCCATGCTCTTCTCGTTCTGCGCAAGACACCTTTCAGCGCGGTGACCTATGTCTAAAGGCGGGCTGTGCTCTTTCACGCCGGAGAGCATCTCCACGGACACTCGGCGGCGGGAGCCCAGGGCAGAGCCCATGTGCGAGGCTCGTGCGCACACAGCCACAGGTGGGCTGGGAAAACCCCTTATCCCTTCTCTTAGTTTTGACAACTTTTTTGTTAAAATAATTATGAGGAAAATCACGAAGCATCTCCACGCTTTTGCACCCCTGAGCGTGTCCCATTATGCACAAACATGTGCCTTTGTCCCGGAACTTCCTGGGGTTTTTAAGAGGAAGAGAATTGTTATTTGCAAGTGTCCACGATCGCTGGGACGTTCTTCGCGCAGAGTTGGCCATTCGGACAGCAGTGTGGCAAAGCGCGGGGAGCGGGGAGGGTCCAGGTGGCTTCTGCATGCTCCCCTGACCCTCTGCAGAGGAGGAGGAGGGTCATGATCAGGGACTTTGCACAAAGCAGTGGCCAGCAGGGCCTGCAGGAGAATCACGGGCACCAATTGTCTCCCAGAACT
>NW_010564073.1:22670-23553 GCF_000687285.1 Phaethon lepturus
TAGGCAGAAGAGGGAAGACTGCTCCACCTCTGACTTTGTTCCTATGGCAGCTATTCCTCAACGTCATCATTTTCAGCTCCTGCTCCCCTTAAGGCACCTCTCATCCACCCCTGAAGATCCTTCTGCGAGCATCTGGGAATGTTACTGGCTTTTCATTTTTTTTTGGCTGCATTGTCACTCTACTAACAGCATTCAAGAAAGTAGACCTTGGTGAGGCAAAACTTGATAATGCTGATAAAACACTAACCCATGTAAATCAATTAGAAGTTTTGCCATTATTCTTTTACTTAATTTGAACTCTTACGACCGGAGTAACCTGTGCATATAATGTCTTAGATAAAATGATGTATCTACGCTGCTCAGCCACAGGTGTTGGGCAAAGGGCAAGGAAAGAAACCGAATAACTCCCGAGTCCTTCATGAGCCCCAAGAGCGGGGCCCTTGCGGCAGGATGCGAAGGAGCGTGCCCAGGCAGCAAGCGCAGCGCAGATACCGCCTTCCACGGGGTGCAGAGTGCCGACCCGTGTGTGCAGAGGCCCACCCTGGGGGCCCTTGCCTAGCTCAGGGTAAGGCATCTCTGTAGGTTTAGGAATATCGCAATGGGATGAGCTTCGCTGCTCAACCCTGAGAAAGCTGAGCACCCTAACTATGGATTAGTTCTCGTGCCTTTCCCTTCCTATCTGCAGCGGAGTTTGACAAGTGTAGCTGCAGCTGGCCCTACCTCTACAGTTTTATTTGATAAATCTGATTGATGAGGGTTTTTTAATTCCTCTTAATCGCTTTAAATTAAAAAAAAAGAGCGAGAGAGAAGTTGAAAAGAGCTGTAATTGCAAGTGAGCACTACAGCCACCTACAGCCAGCAGCCATGCTTCAAAGGCGACAGG
>NW_010564074.1:0-12803 GCF_000687285.1 Phaethon lepturus
TATAAAAAATAATATATATAAAAGCTCTATAAAATGAAAGCTCTACACCTCCATGAAATCCTCCTATAAAAAGAAAGAGATGAGATGTACCCTGATACTTCTTTCCAAGACACAGCTTCACCTCAGCTCCCCTAATGCTGGTCAGGCTGCAGCTAGCGCTGTGCTATGGAATTTCTCCGCTCCCTCTCCAGCGCTGTGCCACACGGTGGCACTGTCCTGCTTGCGTAGGGTTTTCGTAATCAGAAGTCAATTTGACAGCCACAACGCACCCAGGTTACTTGCTGAAATTTCAGCCAGCTACCAGAAACACAGAGTTAAAGCAGATGGATTCACTAAGGCACTTTCCACTCGGATCCACAACAGCGCAAACAAAACATCGAACTGATAAATACTATTAGGAGACTGGGGGCTTTTTGGCAGCATTTGCATCAGGTTCAGGTAGGCAACACCTGTCTTTCAAATGGCTCAGACCTCACATGCATAATCCAAAGTAATGCACTGACACCCCCATTCATTTTAAGAAGAAAAAAAGAAGAAAAAATCTTCACTTGTTCACCAAGATAGTAGTTTTGTGAGAGAAATTACGGTAATCAAAAACATGCCATGCTTATTATTATTAACCGACTGAAGAGTAAACCAGTCCAGAACTCTGACAAAACAAAAGAGTTTTGAGGAAGCATATGCTTTAAAAATAAACAAAGCTCATCCAAGAGACATTTACTTTGTCTCTTTTAATGACTACTTTAACTGGAAATCTCTTTTGAAAGCCATTCACAGCAGAAAATGTTGATGTGTTTACATGCACTACTTGCAGTGTTTCTGGTAAGCCTTCAAATTCTGCCAATTTACCAAGCTAGGTGGGGCTGAAAATTCTAAATGTTCCTGTTGGTCAAGGTAGTGAGAAACACAGTATTTAAAGCAGCTATTTCTGTAGGATATTTGAGGAACTCTAAGTTTTGCTTCAAAAGAAATTATCAGAAATCAAGAATCCTGGCTTTTCTGCCTGATACCCAATCCTTTTTGTCAGAGTCATTTTAGTACCCTTCTTAAACTTACTTCCAAATGATCTACTATGCAAGGGTCCCAGAGGAGCTTAAGAGCTCAAAGAGAAGCCTGGGGAGCTTTCAGTGTTATGTTTATGTGTCAAGCACAAGTTTATGAATTGTCCCAAAGAGCTAAACTCTTCAAGGCTTCTCAAAAATCACAGCAGTTACGTACCCATGGAAAAGACTTTGAGAGGGACAACAAGAACAACGAAAGGTTCAGAACAGTTTTAAAACAGCAAACATGCAAGAAGAGTTTGGGAAGAACAGACTTGTGCTACTCTCAATTTTAAAGAAAAGAGCAGAACTGTTTGGTCTTCCGCCCTGCCCAATACATGAATCAAGGGACACTGAATGAAACTATATGGATTCAAGCAATCAAAATGCATTTTTCCTCATACAGACCAAGTTGAGCTGTGAAGCTCCTTGCCCCAGGACCTTTCAAACACCACAAGTATACACGGGTTCAAGAGCAGAAAGCACAAATAGATGGAAGATAAATCTTTTGAGGGCTACTGAATACATATTAACCATATCCAGCTAATACAGCCTGAGATCTGAAGTTGGATCTGGGATTGGAAGAGTACTAGGAAGGGTCCTGCTTGTCGCATTATGGGTGGGTGTCATTCCAGACACCCATTTACTGCCACTGCTGCAAACTGGATCCTAGGCTAGATCAGTATTTGGTCTGACCCAGTACAGCTCTACAGTCTCTGAAGAGTATGTCCTGTGTTACCTGTGTGCTTAGACAACTATTACCTCTTTTCTCCCCATCCCAATATTACATTAATTTGCCTAACCCATCTTCTGCAACACACCCTCTTTGCCCTATACTCCTGCTCCCTTTTGTATGTTCTAATTTCTAGTTAAACAGCCAGCAAAGGCACTTCGGTTCCAGCCAGAAGAATCCCTCAAATGCTGTCTTTCTCTCAATAACAGCACTAACACAGGCCTCTCTCCTTTATCTGACAACCAGTTTTTACAAAGCCTTTCGGAATTTGGTATCTCTAAGATCTTTACACCTCTGCCAAATTAACCACTGGGCTCAAAAGTTACTTTGCGAGTTGGGTACTTTGGCTGCTTGGATGAACTCAATGTGTCCCACACCAGAATGATGAAACAAGACATACAGGGCTCAGAAAGCAACACAATCATGAATAAGATATCAGTTGGACTGAACTTCAGCTGAAATATCTCAGATGTAAAACCAATTTGTACACTGAAAACATCTTCTGGACAAAAGCTCTAATTATAGCTATTCCCTCATCAAAGGAATATTTTGCTTTCTTTGGGAACTATCCCACAGTTCTGCTAATGCTGTCTGTTCTGAACGGGATCCGTGCCTCTGAAGGACAAGCTTAACATGGTTACATACATGGTCACTGCAATAAGGACAAATATTTGTTACGTATCCAAATGCAATAAAGCCAATCAACACATCTAGTCTCTAAAAGAGCACAAACATTCATTTCAGAAGAAAATCAAAATAGAAAACCAGTATTTGCAGACTACTTAATTACCTTGTCAAGAAGAGGAAGAGGAGCCTCTCTCTTGAGGCAGGCTGGTCCCGCGTACTGAAATAGGAATAGATCTGAAGAGCAAATAAGACAAGCCAAAACACCATGAAAAGAACTGGGACGACCAGCTGGTTCCACAGAGACATCCCCAAAGCCAGGAGACCATACACCTCCACCACCTGGGCAAGACAGAAAAAGGCAGTTTGTTACTGGTTCACAGCACCTGTGATTTGAATAACAAAAGCACGGTCAACACTATAGCCACAAGGAAACTAAGGGTAATTCACACAGCATTAGTAATGCCAATAGGAAAAGAAGAGGTACAACAAACTACAGTTTGACAAAGGGAGAGCCCAGATTCGGCAGTGACAAATTACCACTGTCTGTCTGCAAGCAGAAGTACCTGACTGTGCAGCAAACTATCAGACCAGCTGAACGCCCCTTCCTATGAATAACTGGCTCGGAGCTGCTGACTGCAACCTGCTCACAGCCAGAGGGGCAAGGACACGTGCCTCCAGTTCATGCACAACCCACTCAGACCCTTTTACCCAGCTCAAGTCACAGCAACACTGTTTTCTCTGTAGCTACTGCCAAGTCACTACACACACTAGATATTGAAATATGAGCCACATCACTTCAGCACACTAAATCTGCTTTGCTGACCTGTTTTTAAGGAAAAACTTAATACCTCAAACATTTTAAGTATGACTTAAGTATCTCAAAAAAGAACATGTACCAGACTTCTGACTGCTCCTAATTGACCAAGTGTTTTGAAATTCGTGCTTAAGAGTTATTTCAGAAGAGTTATTTCTGAAGCTCAAATTACTTCTTTTGTATTGATAAGACTAAGTTACAATACAGTCGTTTCCAAGAAGCTGGACCTTCATATAGCTGGACTTAATACAAAAGGTCAAAAGGAAATCGCTTGTAACTACTATTTCCTCATCATCTGCTTCCCACAACGACATACAATCCACAATGGGTAGCAGATTTTAGCAAACGCCAAAAAAGCTGCCTGCTTAGTCTTTCACGACAAGCGTGAGGGATGTTACGTTCACAGGACTTGCTGCCGCACGTACGGCGGCTGATCGGCTGGCAATACGCTGCTGGCAGGGACACGGCGCCAAGCTCCCGCTTTTCGCTTTGCACACAGACTTGTGAAGGAAGCGCATCTGCCCTCAGGAGACTCCCTTGGCCTGGGGCCAATGCAAGTAATCCTGTGCAGCTCCTGGCAGAGCTCTCCACCACATCGGAAAAGGGTCATGCTATGCTCATAATGCCGATCCATAACCATGAGGTATTTCTGGCATCTTCTGCTGCAAGTAGGCAGCGAAGGTTCTGGACCTGCTTTTAAATTATACAGTTAGCCACAGTCTGAAATACACACACACACGAAGCGCTGCCTTGGCCCACCTGCTAGGGCTGTCTCCCCTATGGTGCTGCATTCAGGAAACACCCCTGGTGTTTAACAACCCAATATTCACTGAGTTTTGCCACTGATACCAAAACAGCAATTAAATCCAGCCTAAAACAGTAGTAAGCTCACAAACACCAGGATGAAGGCATCATTGAAAACTAACAACTGCACAAGTTACAGCGATGGGAATACAAGTAGGAAAATGTTCAAGACAAAACAGCAATATCCTCCTCTGGAATAAGCATACTAAGCTTGATTTGTAGTGGAGTGGCAACCAGTTATACGAACACACTATAAGCAAATGTTTTTTTTTGTTCTGTTTCAGGAACATAGGCAAAGAACAGCAAGCTCTTTAAAAACAAAACCTCTGATTTCTCCTGTTGTAAATACAATGCAAAAACCACTCACACACAGCTTTTCATTCCAACCCCATCTCTACTACATGCATTTAGAAAAGCAGCATACAACACTATTATAAGTCTAGTGCCACGTTACAAAGTTTCTGCCATTTTCTCTGTATTCCCAAGGAAAAACTTTATTCCCTGTGCATAAATAGTCAGGAGAAAGTATGATCAGTGTCTAAAGGCCATGTACAAGGGATACTTCTCCCCCTGTTTACAACGCTGTAATACAGCCTGGCATGCAAATATCTCAAATACTTGGGGGGAGAGGGGACACGGAGGGGACGGACATGGGACGGGACATGACATGACACACAAGCAATCCTAAAGACAAGGAGACTTGTGTAACAGAATATAATTCTGACACGCATCCTCCCCCCCAAAAAAAAGAAAAAGAAAAAAAATCAGCAAGAAACAACTATTTCCTCCTCACTCCAGAATGTATTTGCAATTAAAACATTCGTACAATGTTGAAGTGTTTTAAACATAAGTGTCTAATAAAAAAATAGATACATGACTCCCAAATCTGAATCCAATCTGACTTTGACTTCAGAAAGCTAAATTCTGCATCCATTTATGCACATGGAAAATGGAAGTGCTGGTTCCAATCTGTTGCAAGTCTTTGAGCTGTACAAAGAGATGGAACTGTTTTACTCCAAACATTAGCACTCTAAATGAACATAAGCATGATTTTCCTATTCTCACTAGAAAACAAGGATACTGAAGCTTTGCCAGTTAGCTTCCAAATTAGTTTTTAATCAGCAAATCTACAAGCTAGTTATGGACAAGATCAGACCATGCTAGGTGCTGTACAAACACAGAAGGATAATCCTGCTCCAAAGACCCAATTACACACAAAATAAATAACCAGACAGTAATGATCAACATGGCAGGCTGAGACCTTGGCACACCAGACACCTGCTGCTGCCAAGTTTTTGTTTGTCTATGACAGATATGACAGCAAAGAAGAGCTTTAAGGAAGGCTTTGAAAGAGCTTAACAAGTTAGTTTTCAGACTGCTTCTGGACTGAAGAGCAGGAGGCAGAAAACCAGTGGCTTGGTCTGAAAAAAATCCAGCTAGTGGTGAGCGCCAAAATAGCAGGTCAGTCAAAAGTCAAGCAAGCATCAACCTTTTTTACATTGAAATATACAGAAGGATGCATATGCACATGTATTTTGTTTTTATATAAAAATGTGAGGTGTGATGTTTCTGTACCACTAACAAACTGCCTTTCCAACTAAATATATATCAGATGTCAAAGCGTTAACAAAATGGATACATGTCAGATCAATCTTCTCTGTTTCTGCTAACTCTTTTGTTAGAGGTCTCAGGAATGCTGCTGTTCTAAAGAAAATTTCTACAGACCTTTCAAATCACTGTCTGCAAGTTACAGTCAAAATCAGTTAGTGTTAGTCCAAATTTAACACTACTATAGTTACAAATGTTTTTCATACAGACGGAAAAAAAAAAACTACTACAATTAATGCATGAGGATTACCTTGCTTGCTTAATGAGGCTGTAAATAAATACCCGTTCTGCCACAATCTTGTCTTTTAGCCTGGATTTCTAAGGATAGAAACCTCCCCCTGGATCAGAGGAGACCTTATTTCTCTCTACAACTACCTGAAAGGAGGTTGTAGTGAGGTGGGTGTTGGTCTCTTCTCCCAAGTAATGAGCGATAGGACGAGAGGAAATGGCCTCAAGTTGTGCCAGGGGATGTTTAGATTATATATTAGGAAAAATTTCTTTACTGAAAGAGTGGTCAAACATTGGAACAGGCTGCCCAGAGAAGTGATGGAGTGACCATCACTGGTGGTGTTCAAAAAACGTGTATACGTGACACTTCAGGACATGGTTTAGTGGGCATGGTGGTGTTGGGCTGATGGTTGGACTTTATGATCTTAGAGGCCTTTTCCAACCTTAATGATTCTATTATTTGGGAAGATCTAAGCAAAGTCCAAGCAAAGTGGACACGCTCACCTGGCCAGCAGCATAATTCAGGCTCGTGTCTTAACTGTTCAACCATACAAATGATAAGCTACCATAAATTAAAGAAAGAAGATGCCATGGATAGGAACATATTTGGATTGCTAAGAAAGCATGAGTTCACACACACACAGAGTTGCACAGAAGACAGATGAAATATTTTTTAATTTCTTTCCTGAAAAAAAGGCTCAGGCCAAAGAAAAGAAAATTGTTATGTTCGCTGCCTTACTTGGACAAGCTCTCTGTATGCCGATTTCGCCAAGTTATATGGCACCAGAAGATTTGATGCCAGAAAGTAGAGAACTTCCAAACCAGTGAAAATCATGGCAAACTTGTTGATGACGACAATGGTTTCCAAAGGGACCAGGCAAAGTCGTGCCAGCAGAGGGAGCATGTGAGCAGAGAAAAGCCAGATCTGTTTCGTTTTCATGACGCAGGAGCAGAGTGTACATACCACCAGCTGACCTGAAAACACAACACAGTATTTTATAATCAAGCTGATTATCCCCTTCAGGAGAAAACGTATTTTAATACGTTATCTTTCCATAACACAGTTATCAACATCCAGCATATTATGACAGTTCTAACTAGGACATATTTGTTATGAAACCAGGCTCCTCTGCATCTTCTGCAGGGTCACGAAAGTTACCATTTTCAAACTATGCAAAGTGCATGCTTTCATCTTACAGATTAGTGAGATGAAAACCCAAAACACATGCAGAATCATACATAGATTAATATGATGTCCCAGGAATAAAACATGCAGAGAATAACCCAACAAGTCATCCCTCTTTTTCCTTAACAGCCCCAGCTCAACTTAAATCCCATCAGTAGCTGTGTACACAGCAGTAGCTTTTCTGAAGCCCAGCTATACTACTATTTCATCCCAATCTACACAAAAAAGTAATCAGAGGTCCCAAATGGCTTTTGGAGCAACAATATTTACACTGTCAAGAGGAATTACTGCCATGAACAGCAACAGGAGAACAGCCAGGTCAGCAGTCGAGACTTCAATAATTTCATAATGCCCTGAGGCACTTGCTCAAAATTATCACTGAAGCTTGCAAGTGACAGATAATTAACAACTAAATTCTCTTTAACATTTGGCAGGGCCACAAGCATGAGCACATCTCTCCCACACACCCAGAGAGATTTAGAGGGTGGTATTTTTAGAGCAGACCACTCCAGTATAACACCAGAGCTGCTGGACGTTGTACCCGTTATCTCAGAGGAAACGGAATGGGGCAAAATGCACATTGCCTGGATAAGAACAATTCTCACTCATCATTTTGCAGTAAGGAAGAAGTTTACTGCGTATTATTTAAAAGCAGAACCTTGTTCACCATCTACGTCAGCTTACATCCGAAAGCCACAATACGTGGTGCTAAACTCAAGTGCTTATGCTCTGCTTTGTAGCTACCTCCATTAATGTTTGCATTTCACAACTCTTGCCAAAATCAGGAGTTAGCCTTAGCAAAACACAGAGTAACAAAATCAAGGCCATTAACATCTCTAGGCCAGCGCTAACTCCATGTGTTCCCATAAGCTTACTGACCTTGTAAGCCCTTCTGGATGGAGTGGGGAGGGAAGCTGCAAGAGGAGAAATAGCAGTACCAGGGTTTTGCTTTCATTCTGCCTAGCTTCCCCTACCTAGGAAAGGAGGTCTGCTTTCCAAATAACTGCCACTGAGTTGAAAGCAATCTCTAATCTCTACTACTCAAGCATACAAAGTTCTTCCTCCTTCAGACTGTCCTCTTTCAAGTCCTATTGTCAATTTGATAGATGTGTTCTTGAATTAGCAGATGGTCTTTTCAGAACAAGCAACCTTGCTCTCAGCAAGGTACTACCAGCATACGGGGTCTTATAAGCCTCAGAGAAAGTTACTCTACTCATCCTTTTAGAAATTCAACAGACTCCAGCTCTGAAGCATTCTCCCTCTGCTTTGTTGCTCTCTGCCCACACACACATTGCTACAACCCTATTTAAGATACCACCAGCACACTGTTGTGCTGTAATATTCAGGAGCCTGGCACAGTCAGCTTGTGAGAATTTCTGCAACTCATGGTAACTAAGGCAACCCAGCTTCACATACAAAGGGATACAAATACCAGCATCCAATATATTCTTTAGGATTTAGTAAGACTGTCAGCATCTGAAATAAAATACTGCAACAACACAATGTTAAACAATCCAGTGCTCTTCCGGAGCTCCCCAATAACAAAACTCCTCTGAGTCCAGTCTCATCTCATGCAACAGCAAAACCTGCTTTCCTCCAACAGTGATGTGTCAAGTACGCTGGTAATCCCTGTTAAACACTCTGACCCTACCACCTTTTTGATGTAAACACAGATCAAAAGTTACTTATCACGGGAAGGAGCACTATATACCATCAAAGGAAATACATGGAGCACTTTCTACAGAGGCCTCGATCTCCTTCCTGAAGTCTGCACCTTGTCAATTCTCAATCCCCTCAGGAAGGGGCTGAAAATGTCCCCAGTAGAGCTTTTACCAGCTTTGACTGGTACTTCCCATTTTAAATTGGGGTAGCAGAACCTTAGTACAGCACAGACAATATCTCTCTGCAGTAAATCACTGTTTATCCCCAAGCGGGGCTGTATACCGTCAGTCATCACACTAACATAGCAAGATCAGTCAGAAGAAATTAGTTTGTACTTCGTATCAAATCATAAAAATATTTTAACACTCTAGCTATCTGCTAAGACTTCCAAATCCAGCTGAATGTTTGCACTCTGTAAACTTAAATGACACGGTCTGAAAACTGTCAGACACAGCTAATGAACCCGACAGCTGGAATCCTCCTGTAGGACACCAGGCTCCTCTGCTAGGGAATGAGGCAATAAGGAAGAAATCTATTGCCTTAAGTTCCTGCCCATTCTTTTCCCTTCCTAAAACCTCCACAAGTAAATTAAATGTTGCTGACAGGTTGCCAAAGCCTCCCAGCTAGTAAGCTAATGGAAAATGTGCAACAAGAAAGCCTGTGCGGTACAGCCACTGTTCACAGAGTTGGGAACCGTCTTTATTTCATTTCCAATTTTAAAAATTAACAAATTCCCTGGCTACATCACTAACATGCAAAACCAGGATGTCTCAAAGTTAATATATAATCCCATTACTGTGCACTAAGAAAAAGCAAGTCTTCATGGTAGCATCACTTCCAAACCCACGCAGCTTTGTAAAGTTCACAGCTGACATGCTCACAAAGTGGCACACTCATCCAAGGGCCAGTCTTCAAAGACATCTATTTCTTCCATCCAGCATATTAGTAACCCTAGTCAACAGTCATCAGACTGAATTAGATCCAGGGGAAGAAAGGACTATGAGAGTCCATTCAAAAAGCACTAATGAATAAAAGCATTAACAAAGATTAAGTTTGTGAACCAGCTGGTGTACTGTACATCATCCCCTTAATTCTGACCAGAACTTTTAGGAACCAGAGCTGTATTAGTAGCACAATTATTCACCCATGCACCTGCCTCTGTGCCTTTGTCAGAAGTGCTGCAGCACACCACTCTGGCAGAACACGTAAGAAAAAGAAGGAGCCAAGCACCTGAATATTCGTTTTCCTATGAAGAGGACACAGTTCAGTGCAGTACACTCCTGTGACATGGCAGATCGCACTGGATAAATACCTTTGTATGTAACAAATTTGAGAAAGTGTTTCATATTTATAAAAAACACTGTCAAGCCTCATAGCCCACTTTCACAGTTTGTCCCAAAGACAACCGCTTGCCATCGAAATTAAAATTACACTTTCAAGTTGGCTTTAAAAGAACAGGGGAAATTAATAATAGGGATATTAAGTATGCTAACATACTAGCTAACATACTATTAAGTATGCTAACATACTAACTACAAATACATTTGCTAGTATAGTCAAGTACCTACTTCTGAAAAACAATTACAGTTAGGAGATGCCTTAGTCTGATATCCACAGTACTATCTTTTTCTGGATAAACACAGTACTATCTTTTTCTCACTTATTTCTAATCCATATTAAGATCTGGATGAAGCATAATGGGTTTGACTCTCAGTTCAGTTTCTGTCTAAATGTTACTGAATGACACAATGCCTTCTGATCTTCCTGCCCAGGCCTGCCTGCTGCTTTGTGAAGCCCTCTGAGGGATTCTGCTTTATCATGGGACCCTGCATTGCACCTGAGAGAGATTCAAAGAACAAACATTTTCTCATAAAAACACACTAAAGGCTTTAGTTGTACTTCAGCGTCATTTCACAAGACAGCAAAATATATCTAGAAATTCAGAAGAGAGAAGAAGTGATCTCTAAAGATTTCCTTTCTTTGAAAAATATCAATGTTATTTCTATAAAAAATATTAAAAGCAAAGACAAATGCCACATTTGAAAGTAAGGATGCAAGCAAACAGATGATGTATATATTCTGGTAGACCTGACATACTGCAAAGAAGTAAACCCATTTAAATCTGCCAGTAGCAGCTGCAAGTAAACAGAAAGCAGCTGAGTTTTGCCAACAGTACATGGCTGACTAAATCTGTCGATAATCTGATGAAAACCACAGATCTTAGTGAAAGGAATTAAGGAAGATTTTTCTTTCAGGCTTGTCTCAGGCTTAATTTTAAAATACACATGGTGTGTGTGTATTCCGATATCCTCCCAGAAGAACATACGGTATGGCATAGCAACCTTAACAGTGAATTTACTTTCTTCCAGTCGAAGTTCAAAGGGTAAAGGAGCAGTCTAGAAAGTACAATTCTTCAGGATTTATTTGGGATTTTTACATAGAGAAGTAATCTCTGTCATTAATCAAACACAATTTAAACACAGTTTTGAATTGTTACTCTGTAATTAGAAATATCCCTGGGACTCCTCTAAAAGAAAGTAGCCATGCAAACTCCCATACATCTATTTCACCAGTTATTTTGTAAGATTTCTAGAGTACTTTCCACCTAAAGATTATTATAGACAATCCAGTCCTTCTGAATCAGATTGCGAGTCTGAGAAGAACATAGAGGCAGAGCATGACAGACCCAGAAAATACTTCAAAGCTGCAAGCGCAGGAGTATTGATAAATCAGTGGCATAGAAAGAGCCAGGCAGGATACACCTAGCCTCCCATGCCTCTTGCATATTAATGAGAATCACAGCTACTTAAAAGTGATAAAAGAGATATGAAACCAAGAGGTAAAACATGCATAGGTTTCAATGAAAAGATTTAGGCAGAGCTCTGTCCTGCAACACAAATATTTAAAGTACTTACCTACTAAAGCAGTCATGAAACGATTCATAGAGAGAGGTTCCAAGTACATTGGCCCTTCATATCCCGATTCCAACTCGCTCCTCACATAATCCCTAAAAAAATAAATCCACAAACTGTTAAGATCCATCTGATCAGACAAGAAGCAACTTATTCATTCTACACATATGTAACTTTGGTGTATGTCACAGTCAGTTAACCAAATTACAAAAAGCAATATTAACACTACTGTTACAGCAGCCTCATTGATGTAAGGATCTAACTGAGGCATGACTTAAGCAAGAAAAGTATTATCTGCAATTAGACTTACTGGCATAGCTGTAAAAATCCTTTGGGACATCCAAGCTGTTCTTCAGAGCATGGCATGAAACTGCTTATTGACAAAGCCTCTTAAGCACCATTCCATTTTTAAGTGTCCTTATTAAGTGGTGTTTTTCCTAATAATAATATCTTTTCCCACCAGCTCCATACAAAAAAAAAAAAAAAAAAAAAAAAAAGAGAGCTTGACAGGGAGGTCTTCCAATGTAATGCTTATAGCATTTTGCACGTAACAATCTCTGCACTGAATTTAAAAATGTATGAAGGAAAAGCGACCGTCATGAACTAGAGTCAAAATTGCTTCATAACACTTTTATGCAACATGATTTACAAGTTTAGTCTATCCTGGAAAAGTTGGGGGACCAACCAGATACCCTCAAACTGATAGATTGCTATTGACAGATACAGTGAGATAGTCTGAAATCAGACAGGATATTTGTAATTACCCTCAGAAAAGGCTGACTACGAGGGTGGGCGCAGGCAAGCAAAGAAAAAAGGTAAGAGCCTGAGAAGACTGGGCATTTTTCTGCTGTTGGTGACCATCCACCAGCTCTGCTTTCAAGCAGTATAACTCAAATCTGAACTTCACGCTAAGAACAATCATTTTGCACTTTCAGAAGGCAATGGTGGAACAGCACAGCAGTAATTCCAGCGGCTCCTTAATTCCCTGCCATGAGACAGCAGGCAATACTCATGGACCTTTGCATCCAGATCTCCAGCCCCTTTTTCTGCTTTGCCCTTCCTTCTCCACTCCCAGGATGGTGGCTACTGCACCCTTATTGTGACACTACCAACTCTGCCACCAGCAGCACAGCTAAGCCTGTGCTCCTGTCTGGCTGACACTGTCCAGTCATTCATGTCCAGCTGCATC
>NW_010564074.1:12834-15279 GCF_000687285.1 Phaethon lepturus
AGACACACTTGGTCTGACCCCGCATGGAGCTAGCAGAGTCTGTTTGCTTGAGGGGCATGGCTCTTCACTCATTATGTATTTACTTGTATCAGTGAGGCAAGCCATGCTTGCTGGGAACAGAGGCAGTCAAAGACAAACAGCACCAGAAACAACCACCAATACAAGAATTGCTCATTTTATTTCAGTGCAGAAAAATATGCAGCTCAGTGCTACTGGAAGCATTCACTTCTCCCCAGAAATGTGGAAACATACCACATTAGTATTAGCTTGCTACCCCAAGATAAGGTATTGACATTTTCATTTGCAAAAAAATCTCTGGAATTCAAGACATAAATCTCAAAGTACTAAAACAAACACTTCAAAGCCTGTTCTTCATAGCTGCAGTGAGTAGGCAGGGTTGTCAGCTTTTCAAGTGTCATAGTATATGCAAGGTATGTTGAAATGGGCTCTTTAGACTGTAACCCACAATTAAAAACACATGAGGCTTGAAAAGACGCCCAAGACAAATGATTCTTGCTAGAACTTTCCCCCTTGTTATCAAGGCATAGCTAAGCACAACACTTTTTTCCACCTTCCAACATCCATACAGATGTAATCTCTGGGACAAAGTTGGGTTCGTTTGGGGTTTTTTATTTATTTCATATGAACCTGCAGAAAGCACTTTCTGAAAGCAGCAGCAACACAAACAGGATAATCCATTAGAGCTAAAAAGGGAGAAAAAAACCCCCACCATTTGCAACATGCTGAAGATGGCTTTAGTATTAGCAGTATCATGCTCCATCCTCAAATTTAGGGTTAAAACACTGGCTATTTCTAAACTGCTAGAAGGAAAGCAGGGAATACATCAAGTTTCTTCTAGATCTGTTAGGAAACAGGTTACAAAATCATCCCTGATACGAACTGTACCAAGATGACCGTACACAACTTTGCTAAAACATACCAACAAAACCACACTTACAGTTCCTTCTTCAACACCAAGAACGTGCCTGGAGATGACCCAAATTCCTTCAAGCTACATTTCTTGCCATTGTCTGATTCAGTCATCTGCACAGAGGTCTGTACTTGGCTTAATTCTTTATGTAACTCTCATTAATTGAGATTTAGGCCTACCAGCTTGGAAAAGCAATGTTTTAAGATCTCCTAAATTTTTTAAACAATATTTGTAGACGATGTCTGAATAGGGGAAGTCAAAGCAATGATTCTCTTATTATCAGTACAAACACAAGGATCTTTTGGCACAGACACCAATCAAAAGATGCCTCGAACAGCTGCGGTGCCATACAAGATGCTGAGAAGAGCAAGTGCCTGCACTCAATTTTGATTAATTAAAGTTGCATTAAGCTGCAGCTTTTATATTTGAGAATTGTTCACTTTACTGCAGCAATGTAAGAAAACAAGAATGCTAAAATCATTATTTACCAGTTAATGAAATGACTGAAACTACATTATTACTTTAGAAAATTAGGATATAAGAATAAAGCTTAGCTCAGATTGTCTGCTGTTCATTTTGTGGATGCATTCCCGGCCTCATTTAATCAAACTGCTGGCCTGTTAACATATACTCAGACAGTCATGACTAATATTGCTCTAAAAAGGTAAACAGATACAGTGCCCCACACATGAACATTTTTTTGTTACTGGAAGTGCAGAAGGGTCTTCTGTTATTAAAAATATGCTTTGTAATTGACTGACATAAGGCACAGTGGTTATCTGACCTAATTGACTCATAATGCTGACATTTACTTTGGCTGATTAATCTGCGCCATCAACATCACACACACTCATAGGTTTTAAACATCTACAGACAACCTTAAAATTAAGTGTATTTTAAGATTATCCATAAGAAACAGTTCAGTCTTTTGCTCCCCCCTATTTTCTCATTGTAAGCTCTGCAAGGCTCAACGCTTGGAATACAATCTCAACAAAACTGCAAAACATGAGAAAAGATAATGATATAGATTCAATTTTTTAGCCTTAACAGTGTGTTTAATTGCATCCTTTCTTTTCTGCATAACTGCATCATTTATTTTCCCAAGTTTTATTCCTGGAAATGGGGAAAAGAAATGTGATCCTTTTAAGCAAGACATTTGTGCAGCTACATATAAAATAAAACCAGCATCCATTTTCCTTGTCAGGAACGGCAAGATTTTATTTTTTGAAAGCTGATTTTTCATTTTTCCATAAACAGATGGTGTATTACCTCCACCCAAATTGCCAGGTTAACATGCCACATACAAAAGTAGCATCTTCTTGGACTCTCCAAGTGTTCACAAACATCAGCTAATCAATCTTTACACATTAAGGTTAATTCTCAGTTTTGCAGATAAGGAAACACATGCTTAAGAAGTTGGGTGACTTGTCAAGGTCACATAGACCTGGAAATCTGAAGTCAGAACTTAACTATAAAATTCAGATCTTCTTATTCCCAGACTTGCAGCTGAACCG
>NW_010564074.1:15310-30740 GCF_000687285.1 Phaethon lepturus
TGGGGTGGAAAAAAAGCACTGAAAGCTGAAGACTTTCAACAGCTCAGAATTTCCAGGACACTGCAGTCACAAGTGCCAGCTGATTCTGGTCTTGTTCTAGAATTTCCATTAACCAAGCTGGCCTCAATATGAGACCTCTTCATTTGTCTTAAATAGCATCCCAACTGGTAGTGCCTGCAAGCAATTCACTGTAAGTTTTCCGCTCTAAGCAGAATTATTAACAAAAAACCCCCACTCGGGAACAGTTTGCACATGTGACTACTCTATGATCAGTCTGCTAAATAGAAACATCAGCTGGAATTGGATAGTTTTGGCAATAAAAGGAATAGCTCCACTAACATTACATTTGTGTGTTTCATTTTACTATTCTCAATACGAAAACTAACAGGATTCAAAAATTGTTTTGAAAAGCTAAGGCAAGTGTCACTCCCCACATTAGACAAAAGCTGCTGCTGAGAACGCCTTGCACAGTTGCCTCCCCCCGAACCAAGTCAATCTTAGATCTAGGGAATGGGTAAGCTCACTCTGAAGTGTTAGCAACTACCTTTGCTTTGCAAAATAGCTAGGGAATACTGCTGGACTATTTGAATCCAAGATATCTTTTAATTAAATATGTATTTTTGTGCCAGCTGATGCAAGATTTAATTAAAGTCTTTATTAATTCACTTCAGAAGGAGCAAATAGAGAAAGCTTAGTACGAATACGCCAAACAGTGCATGCAATAGTTATCTAACATATTTCAATGAAGACTGTAAAGTCTCAAACCTCACCGAGCAATAGAGGTCACAATTCACGTTACATAGAAACGCAAACAAAAAGGTATTAAAATCAAACACAGTGCTATCCCTTAATGTATCAATGAAAATCCATACCCCTCCCTTTCTTCAAAAAATCTGAAGATCCAGAATTGCATCAAGATCTCTAGCTGTAACCGTTCTGGACCAAAGCCCTGTATCTGATGGGTATTTGTTACTAGCTTTATTTTTTATTCCAACACAAGCTCTTAAATAATGTTTTAGGTTGCTTTTTCTAATAAATAAACTTTCAACCCTGTAAGAAACACCCACAAACTGTATCTATAAACACTCAGGACTCCCCTGAGGATGATAAAAAACCCTCTTTCCTTCCTACCCAGGCAATAAGAGGCCATAATTCCTCTCTTGCACCCTCATCCATTCAGGAAATCATTAACTGCAACTCTGACAGCCACAACAGCGACATGTCAAGTCACCACAAAACCTTCATTAACACTCCCCTGAACTGCAACATACTGAGTAAGAGATATTCCAGTGAATGCTTTAGAGCAACAATTGCGATGCAGAAATAACAAACCTATTACTTCACTTGAATCAATCAAAAGCACATTTTTTTAAATGTTTCCCATCAATAGGCACCAAAATGGCTCAAGTCCCTATTTTCAAAATTTCCCATGTAAAGCCATTAATGTGATGGCACTATCTTTGGTTCCAATTAAACTTCTTCTTGGTATGACAGTTCACATTGGCTGTCAACAGCTTTAGCTGGAGCCAGACAAAGATGATCAGCTCTGTCTCATCAGACTCAAGAGTTCTTCAGCCTCTTGCTCTGTGTTTTAGATCCAACCTGCTTTACTTTTAATTTTCATTGTAAAATACATTACATAAAGAAAGATTAATTTAAGAATAAATTCCACTATTACTTTACTTTTATCACCTTCCATATCTCTATTTTCTCTCTCATCGTAGATGCCAGGAAACTAAAAGTAATGCCCTGTCTGCTTTGTAGAAAGCTCGTGTTGAAAGCATGTTAGCTGAGCCACTGAATAACTCAGATTACTGCATCAGAGGGCCACATTTAGTCTTGTGGTGTTTTCTCTCCTCAGATTAATGGACATTACACTCCACAGAAATGTAGCTCAAAATTTCTTTTAAGCCAATGAAAATATACTGGAACTACCTGACTGCATATTTAATTCTGCAAAATTTTTCAAGACAAAGAACAGCAAGATAAATTTAGGTGACTGGCACAGAAGAAAGGCCTCATAAAACCAAACCTATCCCATTTATACAAGATATTAACAAAATATCAGTAATTTTTCCAATTCCCAAACCAAGCTAACAAAATTAATCCATTTGTTCTTACCTGGAAATTTGGTGCCCAGCATAAAGCAGCAGTGCAGTCAAAAAGTACAGGTAAAGCTGAACCAGGTGTTGTCTTGGTAAAGTTAGGAGCACAACACTTAAGATGTAACCTGTAACAAAAAGCAGAGGTTGAAATTTAAAAAACCAACACCACTATCTAATCCCAAAGTTCTTAATATGAATTAATACTCACATTATTCAGATCTCTTTAGCCACCTTTGTCCTCATTTGTTTTTAAAATCAGGTACCTACATTTTCCTCTCATCAAAACACAAAGCACACAAAAAACCTGCCACTTTTCTTCATATCCCGCCCGCCCCCCCAAAAATAGGTCTACCAGCTTCTGCAAGATTATATCTATATGTCAAGAAGTGGACGTGATCCACAGTATTTTAACAAGACTTAACTAACATAACTTATCTAACAGGGAAAACAGGCCTAGGTCTCCCTCCTCTTCCAAGTGAAAGCAAGTTTCAGTGTCACAGGAAACAAAGCCTATCCATCTAATAAACTCAGTCCATTGATGTAAAAAATAATTTTCTTCAAGCAAAGGACACAGAGAACACCTTTCCATGCTGATTAGCATTACACATTTTAATTCTTCCACTGTATCGTCATGGTTTAAAGACACTTTGCATGCCCATAATTTGAGATGGGGACACAGAGGCTGTTCTGCATACTAGCAATATTAAAGCACATTCAAGCTATCTGTGTTGCATAAATCAAAGACAAGACTCGGCACAGCCTAGGATTTGTAGGCATTTACACCAGCAGTTCCTCCACTTCTTGTTAGCGTTCTGTAAGACTGTGCAAAAGGAGCCAGTGGAGGCACAGCTTTACTCTTCAAGAACATAGCCAGGCTGCTCAGCAGCCTCTCCAACAAGCAGAACACTGATCTTTTTTTTCATACCTGCTCTCATTACGATACTTAAATAAAGCAGTACTTTGAAGTACACTTCACAACTGGGTGGAACATGCTCATCCTCTCCTTCCCAGGCAGACTCTGCAGGTCAAAAACCCAGTTCATGGTGCCCTTACTAATCTTTATTTCCGAGCTCTCCATCACAGCACAGTGCACTCATGCTCTTTGTGAAGGTCAGCTTAAGTGCCTGGCACTGAAATCCATTTAGGAAAAAAACCCAGCAACAGCTAACAACTTCCCTGCAGCTAAGAACAAAACATTATAGAAGAACTCATCCTGACACTTACAGCTATACTAGTCACATTACATTTAAAGTTTCGTCCATCTATTCAGCAACACTGTGCACAGCCTTTTTAACTGAGTTAATTTATACCTTGGGCTTTTTAAAAATACTTCAGAAAATAATGTAACTTTAGATTAAGCATTAAGTAGTGGGACAACCAGCTACTATAAAACAGCTTGGGAACACAATATGTTCCAATATTTGAAAAAGATACAATTTCAGAGTCAGTCAGTATTTACGTAGAAGTACTTCAAGGCTACTTAATATCTGCCACCTTCAATAAGCCATCTTTGTAAAACTCTACCAGTAGTTAGGTCTTCAAGAAGGTAACTCACCACATGCTCCTAGAGAAAAGGCATCAGACCCACAGTATGGCAAGCAAAGGTCAATTCGGATACGATAGGCAATACGAGTGATGATAGACAGACAAAGCCAAGGTACTTACCTTTTTAAAAACACAAATACACAATTTACATATTTAACATTAAAAATAATTTTTCCAGTACTTTCATAAAGTAGATGTGACAAGTTGCACATTTGTCTGAGGATGAGCCTTTTCAAAAGTTGAAATAATTCATAGTTTCTTTGATTAGAATGAAGTATCATACTAGTCACCATCACTAGTTTCTGTACAGTATCCATTTAATCATTTACAGTATCCATTGGATCATTTACAAAAGTTATCAGAGGGATGAAACACTTCTATGAGGACAGGCTGAGAGAGTTGGGGTTGTTCAGCCTGGAGAAGAGAAGCCTCCGGGGAGACCTTACTGCAGCCTGCCAGGCCTTAAAGGGTGCCTACAGGAGAGATGGGGACAGACTTTTTAGCAGGGCCTGTAGTGACAAGACAAGGGGTCATGGTTTTTAAAAGAGAGTAGATTTAGACTAGATATAAGGAAGAAATTATCCTACAATGAGGGTGGTGAAACCCCAGCCCAGGTTGCACAGAGAGGTGGTAGATGCCCCATTCCTTGAAACATTCCAGGTCAGGTTGGACGGGGCTCTGAGCAACCTGCTTGAGTTGAAGATGTCCCTGCTCACAGCAGGGGGGTTGGACTAGGTGACGAAAGGTCCCTTCCAACCCAAGCCATTCTATGATTCAATGATTTTTATTTTGAGCTTTTTAAAGGGGCCTGAAACCCAGCACTAAAACAGTTTCCTTTTAGCAACTGTTTTATACAGAATAACATGCGTCTAGTTAACACAACACAGCAGATGTTCTACATCATCAGTTTTCTTAGAAAACACTTGTATTTTATGGAATTCATCTTCTCTATTCATCACCTTCCTTCTACCAGATACACGAATGACAAAAGGAGGTGGTCTTCAGCAGAATCTCCATGAAGATATTTAACTAGCTTGCATCACACCACAGCATCATGAGCCAGCTCCACCAGCTCTCATGCTATTTGCAGACATTCTTAATACCTCACCTCTGCTGTATTCACCACCTTCCCTTGATTGCTTAGTTAGGGACAATTCTCTCTGCAGACCAACCCACATGGCACAACCAGCACTTGAGTCAAATCTCTCTAAACTCTTCATTCTCACTATAGCCCATGACTCACCTTCAGGTGGAGAACTAAATAGAGTTCATTATGCACTCTCTTATTCCTCTATTACTCTATAAATAGTCTAAGAATACCTGTTTATTGTATCTGCATTTAAGCTCTGCCATCTTTACCTTATTCTATCACATGAAAGTCTACTCCTTGACCAAATGATGATGTACTTGAGCCGTGCTAGGATAATTTCTGTAAAAGGAAGACATTTTAGAGGGCAGTAACTGCACTCCAACACAGCCATGTTACATAGGAGTATTTTAGAAGTGATTTAAATTCATTCTTCTCTGCATGATCAGAAATTTAACTAAAATATAGCAGGATACACTGAAGGAGTGAAAAAAATGTCCAAATACAAATCAAAAGATGAGAAGATTACTATCACATCTGTGCCTTTCAAACAGAGGGCTTCCAAACAACACAGATGCTTGTAACACTGCACAGGGAAACAGCACAAGACAGCCAAGGTTACTGCAGAAGCTTGAGCAATGAACTCCACCGCTCATGAGTTTGGGCTGGAATTTAAATGTTCACTTTGAAGCAGCTGTTTGCTCTAATTGTTAGATTTTGAAGAGGGGAGGAGTGAGAGACATTTAAAGTAGTTCCCTTTCACTCTTATTTACAATTCCCTCTTGTGACTTGATAAGAGAGGTATTTCGACACACTTCATACTGCAGTATTTGCATTTTTGCTGCAGATGCCCTATTCCCAACGTGGTACCAACCTCATTTTTATCAACAAAGCCTCTGCCAAAAAAAAAAAAAAAAAAGGGCAAATAATTCATTACCAAATGCCTCATTGCAGAAGAAAAGGAAGACAAGATCAAATTCAGACATACTAGCAGCAATATTCTATTCCCTTTGTTCTCGACAGACAAATGATGTAATTAGTGTATGGCATAAACGAGATTCTACTTCAAAACAAAGGACCAGGAAATGAAATTTCTCACAGCAGCTTTCTCATCTAAATCATTACATTCTGTTTTCATTTGCACCTCCTCTGTCAGAAGAAAACATGATGTTGAGAACATACATCCCTTTGGAGAGATTCTCCATACACAAGGATTTAAGAGTTTGAGAAACAGTCATCTTACCAGGTAGCCTTTTGGCACGGGTTCACAGTAACTAACGTCCACTTCCATCCAAAGCTCTCCAAGCTCTACATCTACAATGAGCGCTCCTCTCCCTTGGTTTAGGCCATGCATGCTATTGTCACTTTTGGGACTTCTTGTATTCTCCCTTTTAACTCACCAAGTACATTTCTGTTTAAGTGTAAGCATCAGGGTCAGTGAAGGCCAATTCCTGCCATGGTAAAGAAACCATTCTAACACACATTTTAAAAAAAATAAAGACAAGAGAGAATAAACTCTTTCCTGAATACAGTAGTAGTGCCCTAGTGCTAGGCCACCAAGAAACAGAATTGCACCCTTAGGCTTCCAGATGTAAGCAGCACTAGAGAAGACCCATTCTGCCAACCTTACAAATACACAGACCCACCACTCAGTACCTATTCAGGAACACAAGGAAGCAGAGAACTTCCCCGCCTCTCGTGGAAGGCAGTACGGATTTAGGTCCCACTGGAAAAAATATACTGTGAAAACAGTAATAAGCAGAAAAGCTAAGTTAAACATTGCTAGACAAGAACACATGTATTAACTAGCTCATGACCTCATTTACAACTTGTTGATTCAGCTAGATGAAAACCTCTCACTGTGCAGTGCTCATTGTTACAGTAAGCAGCAGCTCACAGATTGCCTTTCAGCAATCTCTATTTGCGTACCACCAAGGTGTTTCCCAGCTTCTCTCCTCACCCTGTATTGCCTCTTTGCCAACTCAGGTGTCTGAGTTTTATTGACATGCTGCATACAACAGAGGCTTCCGGAGCAGGAACGAAGTTGCAACCCGTCCTCTTTATGAAATGTTTTAGTGCTCATTTGCATGACTACAGATCCCTCATGTCCACTTCACATTATTACTCAAAGTTTCCTGCAGGTTTAGTCTAAAAATTAGAACTCTGCACATGAAACAGAGTTCATAATGTTTCTTAATAAAACCACACCATCTCTTGGATACTGCTTCTGCAGGGGCTTGACAAGGAAACGCCGCCCCCGAAAGAAAAGCAGCTGTTTATGCTGAATACTACAAAGTGAGGAATTCAAATCTTTGAGTGCCAGAAAGTAACAGTACAATAGTAGAATACCAGGAAATTAATTGGGGGGGCCCTAACTTTCCACTCCCCCATACCCTCTGAATGTGAAAGGTTCATCTTACAACGACTTGCAAAGCAACTTGCTGTGAAGCAACAAGTTGTGAGCCACAGAATACCATCAAAACTGTCTCTCCTGACACAACGTAGGGTCAGTGCACTACTGAGTCATTTCATTTCAGCCTAACCCTTGACTGTCCTCATTCCGGTTTATTCAGAAGACTATCTGGCCACAACATATAAGTACAAATAACACAGGGTAAGACTTCAGAAAGACTGTATTTGATAAGGCAGAAGTAGCCCAACAACAACTGGTGCCTTTATTTTCAGTGTGTTTAATTCTCAGGATAACCAGTCACGAGACTGGTCACACAACAATTTACACAGAGATTTAATGAACTCTCTACGTCCAAAGCATCTATCTATGAGTGGATGATTTTTAAAAAGATACACTTTAGAGCTCAGAGTACTTAAAGGCATGATGCAGCAATTACCAGGAGGATTCTGTGGCCTGTTCACTGGAGGCTAACTCAAGCCCACAAGGAACCCTAACAGCCACTTACTTTTAAGAGGAGAAACAAAAGAGAGACAAAAAGCTCTTGTACATCCTCAATTCATATTAAGCATCATTTAAAGCATAACTCAGCCAAACAAGGTCTTCTGAATAGACTGGGATAGCTACGCTGTCCTCCTGAGAGCAGGACTAGTTCTTCACCTGCTCTATTACAAAAGGCAGCAGAACCTCTGCCACCATGCAGCATCACCTTTCCTGCATCAGAGGTGGCTCCAACACACAACTCACGCAAAATTCACTCCACTGAAATCAACCTAGAAGCCAAGCCATTCAGAGACCACTTAATGCCAAAATCCCTACCAGTCTCAAGCAGCCACCAAGGCACCAGAACTAGCACCACAAAAGGGTAGCTTTCACCCAGCCTGTCTCACCACTGCTAACTGAATACCTGGTCAAAGCAGCGTAAGCATAGTGGGCTTTAAGATGTATTGCACTTTTGGGGAGTGATGTTTTTGCATGGCAGTGCCAATGTACACCTCTTCCTCACCCTCCCACTCAGCCAGAGCTGACCAAGTAAATGTTACTCACTCCAAGAAGTTTTGTACTTTGAGCTAACACGGTAAATATTTTGCTCCTCAGAAAATATGTTGAAATATTAGTTCTAAACTGAGAAAGCACACATCTAAACATACTTGCACACGAGGAAATTAGTATTTACCCAGTCATGGCACAGTGCAACTACAAACAGAGATCAGAAATCCTTTTATCAACACCTGCACACCTCAGTGAAAATAATGCCGACAAAACAGTTTACTCATTACTGGGGTACTGCCACCAGTTCCACCAGCCGTTTCTTAACTTTCTAAATGTGTAACAGATTGGGCACTCTAAGTATAAGTAATCCAGGAACTGAGTTCCTTACAGAGATTTGCAGTATTGTCTGAAGAAATAATGGACTTTTGATTCTAGTTCTGCCATATGATTCAGAGGCTGTTTCTATAATACAGCATACCTAATGATCAGAAGATTCCAGGACTAATTACAATAATGGAGAACCTGAAGAGTACTGGAAAAGAACATAAAAGTGAAACTGTAAAAATATAAGCAGTCACAATGTATTCTAAATTACGAACACAAATTGCTATGTTGTCATGAGACTGGTACTCAGTCAAGTGAACCTCAAAATTTTAAGCGTCTCCTTTCAAGCAAACTGAGGTTGCAAAAAAGAGGTAACAAGCTTTATATAGAAACGTTACCTAAAATATCAATATTCTGAGAAAGCTGCTTAGTAAAAGCCTATGACACTACAGAAGCAGAATACGAACCAGCAGTCTCTAGAGTTGGAAAGAGAAAAAACGGTATTCTACTACTCTCTACCCTCTTGTGTGTCTACCAACTGCAGCATACACTGCATTTTATCCAAGAAGAGAATAAGATGACATAGCAAGTAATTTTTTTAAGAAATAAAGACCAAGTTCAAGTCATAAAATTGCATTTGGTTAAAAATAGCTACAGTTTAAAATAGTAACACCCAGAAAATAGTTCTACTAGCCATTTATCTAAATGCTGCTGGCAGGAGGGAGACAGAAGACATGGGACAGCAAACCCAGAGATGTTGAATCTGAGCAGCACTTTGTCTTTGTGTGCATTAAGTGCATTTACACATTTACCCGTGCATCCTCTTCTCACAGTTTTTGGAAATTTGCTTCTGGAATGAAGCAACTGCTGCTTTCTTCTCACATTGAAGCTTCGCATAGCACTTTTTACTTTTTACTATGTTTATATCAAAGTAAAGTACTGTATCTTTCCTCTTAAGAGAAAAACCACCACAAAAAAAAAGCAATCGAAATAAAAGATCTTCTAATTAATGCACAAGAGCTTAAAGAAAAGTGAGCAGACCAAAGTACAGAGCAATCAGCAAACACAGGATGGCAGTAAGTTCAGAAGTTTTCTCTTCCCTCAAGCCTCCTTTTTAAAGGCAGCATTCATAACAAGTAGTTCACACTTAGTGAGTGATGTGACCAAGTGGTTAAGGTAATAACTGCACAGTTCAAGAAACTGTGATTACAAACAGGGTTGTGAAATATGACACACCTTCCACCTATTCCAAGTATTTAAACAGTTTCCTTATGTTTTTCCCCCCATATTTTTTTTTTTTGTAAGGACAAAGAATACAGTTTAAGATAGGAAACTGTTCTTATTTTTATTCTTAGGTAAGAAAATACTATGTATTTAGTGCATTTCTGTGCCTCTATCAGGACAGTGACTTAAATTCCAAGTCTGACTATGATTACAGGTTAAGCTCATGACTCTTGTCTTCAGATCTAGCACAAAGTATTTACCAGTTAGCACAAATAGCATTACTTCGCCCTTCACAGGAAGAAATTAAGTCATTTCAACTGTTTCCACCCCCTTCATCAGAAGAAGGAAAAAAAGAAGTGACTGTCTTCTCAGAGGTACTCTACAGCACAGAAGAAAACACTGAAGTCTGGCAGTAGCAGAGTGTGCTAGTGTACCCTACATAAAGGTTTGAGACACGAAGCCATTTTAGCTGGCACAGATCTTTCCTGAATGACAGGCTACTTTAAATTTTCAGAAAACAATTTTCATTAAGAATGAAACCACATTATGCCTATAACAGTTGTGGACAAAAAAGTTGATTTGCTCTCTAAGCTTCTTTCACCCCAGATCCTTATATCTGGTAACAGACAGCTATCAACTGTAAGAATTGTATCTGGTAATACAGCACACTGCACACAAATTTATCACATGCTACTCTTCAGCCAGACCGTCTGCATGGGTTATTAAAAAAAAAACATAAAAATAGGATGACTTGGAGTATTTGTGAAAGGGTCTGGGACAGTACTGCTTATTGACAAGATACTCCTAAACACTCCAGGAAGAACTACAGGATGTACTTGCATTCACAGATCACATTTGCAAATAAGGCTTATCATTCAGGATTTTTCAATACTCATGAAAGAAAAAAAAAAGTATACATATATTTTATTGTATTTAAAGAGACGGCATGAAAGAGTTAGATTATAGAACAAAACCTTCCATGTGACTCCTCTCAGAGGACAAAAGAATTTTTACTATTTTTAATATAAATTCTCATTAAATATCACTAGTACATGCACTTGCATTTGGGTTGCAACTCCATTATATCCGATTCTTGTCTGGTTTTACAAATATCCAGTAGTAGATATGGCAAGCTAAAAATAAAAATGGCAAATGTCCTGTAAGATGTACCAAAAGTACTTCCAGAAAGATACTGGGTGTGATGAATCAAGTTTTAAGCTTGAGGAGATCCTGTGGTCAGCAAGTATGAGTTTCCACATGCACAGAATAAAAATTTCCTCAGCCAGAGACATTCCCGAACTGTTGCTTAACTAAGTTTGATGTTTGTCTTTTTAAACACACTTGACAAACCTAGGAAAGTTTTCAGAAGTGAAACACAGTTTTAATTGTGATTCTAGAAGATAATTCATATGCAGGAAAATAGTATCATGAAATAAAGCAAATATAAAAACAAACTTTATACACAAGAGCTAAAGCTAAAGCACACACTGAAGACTACCGCAGGGCATTCACAGGGCTTTTACGCCTGCCAAAACAGTAACCGCAGTGCCATTTGACAGCTAAAGTTCATGCACACAATTACTTCGCAATTTTTCCTATATGAAATTAATCTGTTTACATTCAACAAGTCTAACCAGAACTTTATCTTTACTGTTTGCATTGCTTTATGCATATTTAGTTAAATTTCATGCAGTTGAACTTGCGGTTGAGTGGTTATCAGGACTGAGTATTTTCCTTCAGTAAAGCAGATAAGGGCTGTTTCATTAAAAGATATGAAAGGGAAAAGCTGCATCAAAGGACAAATTGCATCCTAGAGGCTTGTATTACATTCCCAGTACTGCTTCCTGGAACATGAAACACGCTGTAACATACATCACTTCAACTGATCAAAACCAATTGGCTTTTCAAACTTTAAGTCAACTGGATGGAAGAAAGAGTGCATTTAAACAGACAAGATATTCCTGGTAACCCCCAGTTCTGAGCAAATTTCCAACTTTGGATCCTTGGTTCTGGGGAAAGGTTCACTATATCAAGATTGGCAGAGTTAATTTAATAATCATTCCTTGAGCACCTGCCCAAGATGGATGCATCCAATTTCCTAAGCTTCTAGAAGCACTTCTATGATACAATGTCTTACATGGCCCATGTCAGAAATTCAGCAATTGTCTGATATTGCAAAGCTGCCACAGCATTTGCTGATACTGTGTTTCCTAATTGCAAATATGAACAGTGGATTTTTTCCCTAAATAAAACAGATTAGCATGTTGAAACATATATATGGTCAGTTGTTACTTATTTGTTACACACTGGCAGTTAATTTCCCCCCACATAGCTTCAAAGAATCTTCATTTCCCAAGCTGGTGGAAAAGTACTTTGTTTTCCTTATAAATCGAATTCATATATTTTGATACGTCATGTCATACTGTAAACTGATGCAATTAAATCTATAAAAAATCTTGTGTAGGCATGCAAATTGATTTAGCCCAGCCTGACACTGACACAACCAAGGAACTGAAACAAATCAACTTTATTTGAAAAGTACTAGCAAAGTTTTGTCACTAAAAACTGTCTGAATATCTTTTAAAACAAGCAACTGATGATTTAGAAGCCTTTCTTGATCAGCAACTACCAGTTGGAGCAGTAAAAGTACAAACAATATTGCAAAAGCAAAAAGTAAAAGAACTGCTGACTGATCGTGCGCCAGCACAAAAGCACCACTTGTATGAGGAGCACGAAGTCAGAATCCACTGGTTTAGGACTAAAATAGCATCCAGGTGAGAAACACTTTGGTAACAATGCCTACCTCTCTGTAGCGCTTTTCATTGGTGCATGTCAACGTACTTAAGTGACGACAAGGTTATCAAATGTCTCTAACGCGGGGCTGTGTCACAGCTGGAAATTACCCACTGACATCTTGATAGCCTACTACACAACTGTTAGTTCCTTATTAGAAACTGACCTGATAACCTAATTCCTAAAAGGTACTTGTGTGCATACAAGTGCATGAGAAAGCCAGCTGCAGTTACACGCCACCACAGTCCTCTGTCACATTCACCAGCAACAAACAAGTACTCTCTCCCACAAACATATGAAAAGGGCATAGAACTGTAACACCGGCTTTTTGCACTAAAAGCACAGTGCTCTCCCAGCATAAGCATAGTGGAGCCATAATAAAGACACATGTGTTTTTAATGGCAGTAAATAATTTCCAGACAATAGACATTTGGCAGATTAAAAAAGAAAAGTCACATGCCAACACTTCTGCAGTCAGGATTAAAAAACTGGACACGCTACTTCAAAAAGCCACAGGCCTCTAACTACTTAAATAAAGGGTGTTTCCCTTAGCTGACTGCAGTACGTCTTTATCCTCCAAAGCCATCTACAAGGAAAAAACACTGCAGAGTGGGAAAATTATATGCTAGCTGTTTCTCTCCAAGGTAGACAGTACTCATGCAGATCATCATTGGCTATGAACCCCAACAGCCTGGATCCGAACCATAATTAACCCCATGTGCAGTCACTAGATGAATCACATACCCACCTGGAGAGCAGGTCCCAGAACACCAATCCTTTCATCTCCTAAAAACAGGTATCTAGCATTCCAGAGCTAGACGTGCAGACCAAGGTTCAAACCTCAGCTCCCTGAACTATATTAGTAATTTTGTCCATTTATCTGCAACACAAGGACTTGTTACCTGCTCTAACCCACTCACAGCATATATATGGTTCACAAGGTTGTAAACTGAAGAGCCATATCCATGTAGCAGTGAAAGGTAGCCTTCTGGTGCTGTGGCCACAGTCCAAACTAGGCAACCTTCTCCCTAGTCTCTTGTTTAATGCCAACAACATAAGTTAAAATACTTCTTGACTGCACAGCATTTCACAGCAGCTTTTCTCATCAGACACAGGCCAAAGTCACTGTGCTATTCTTTCAGGGCATCAATCATCTTCCCAGACATCAGGTTTACTCTATTTACATATCAAGGCTAAATAACAAAATTCAGCAGAAGACCCTACACAGGATTTCTTTACTGCTAACATAAACAGTCCCTTAAGCAGAACTGTAATGAATATATTATCATGCTATTTGTTGTAATCAATATATTATCATGGTATCATATTCTTAAAATTCTTGTAGTAAACAAAATGGTATTTACTACAGTAGTGTTTTCTCTTGAATACATGTACACTTACCCACATAATGCATATTAAGGGCCAAGTACTTGTACTGGAAGAGAGGGTTGTTGTGCAGGCTACTTCTTTGGATCTGCTGGAAGAATGAGCTGACATCCCATCTGTACAAGACATCCAACAGCATGATGCTTGGGACCCTTAGGGCCACATTTAACACTGCCTCCAACTTCTCCTTTGCAGCCATTCTCTTCCCTTTCTGTGAATTGGCAGCAGACTGTAAATAGCGCAAGACAGAGAAGAGTAATCAGATCAATCTCACTGTACAAACAGCTATTAGGCTTTGTGATCATATGAATGGGGCTTCCTGTGCAGCCACAAACGACTGAATGAATCAACTGAGTTAAATTCAAACCCAGACAGGACAGCTTCTATTTTTTGCTACATAAAGGTTAATTTGCTACCAATTTTTCCACCATGATACTGCTGGGGCGGGGGGGCGCAGGCGGTGGTTAATGACGTAAAAATGGTCAAAGGGTGTGCACCAAATAAATCTTCATTCTTATTTGCACTAATTTAGTATCCACTACCCCAGCCCAAAGACCACAATGTACTAGGTACTACATAAACATTAACACAATAAGCTTTAGAAAGCAAACACCGACAAAATGCAGACACTACCTCCACTTAGCTTAACACTATTTCTATGCCTCTCAAATGAAATAACCACCAACTAAAAGAGTTCTTAAAACATTTTAAATTCACTTCCTCAATGTAAATTGAAATAAATCATTTTCCAATAATGAAGCTTTTAAAAAAATCCTTTACGGTATTCAGTAACCTCTATGTATTTATACAGTTATGGAATTTGAGGCCGTGTTTTGAAGATTAGGACCAATAATGCCACTATTCTACTCATTTTAATGTCATTCACCTCAAGAAGCCATATAAACAAAAGACCATACCCTCACTCCAGAGTACAAGAAGGTAATTTTTGGAGCTTGCAATGAGAGAAGACGGATGACGTAAGACAATGAAGAACACTCTTTTTTATTTAAACAGGAAAAAAAATGCCGGTCCACAACAGCATCTCAAAAGAGATCTAGTCACCAAGATGACCATTTTAAAGAGCAAAAGAATCAGTTTCCACATCCTGTCAGAGCACTGCCTTCAGCTGAGACTGACAGTTGTTCCTAAATGAAACGTGCTGGTTTTACCACATGCCACCTGCCCACCCTAGGAACAGCATTCACCCCAGGCTGTATTTATGAACCACCAGTTACATACACTGTATTACAGAAGTGCAGTTGAAGTATTCAAGGCCAAGGTGTGGATGACCCAGCAAATTTTCATCCACAAGCAGCCATTCAAACAAGTAAAACCCATCACCTGCAGCACTATCAGTCCCCCGATGAGGTCAGATTTAAGAAAACACTCCCAATCCTAATTATTTCAGAATAACAGAATCACTGAAGTTGGAAAAGACCTTTAACATCTTCAAATCCAACCATCAACCCAACTCCACCATGCCCACTAAACCATGTCCCAAAGTGCCACGTCTATACGTTTTTTGTATATTCCCACTGATGGTGACTCCACCATCTCCCTGGG
>NW_010564075.1:0-29815 GCF_000687285.1 Phaethon lepturus
TGGGGTGGCTGTATGTCAGTGCATTGTGCTCCCAAAGGCTGCAGTATCTTTTTAAAACAAACAAACATCTTCTTAGCCTAAAAGAGGTTACTGGAAAATAAACAATCTTCATACAGATCCAGCATGTGTGTGGCTGAGGTGCTGATGCCTGGTAGAATGGAGATTTTGTGGGGTGGTGAGAAATTTTGCTTCAGGCTAGCATAGCTGTGAGCAGAGTCTGCCTCTGTAGTATCAAACGCTCAGGAAGTGACCAATTTCACTGGGTCTGTCTGCAGCTGCTTTTATTTTAGTTTGTGAAGGACTGGCAGTCTTTCCTGCTGCTTCTCCAGTTGAACTTAACTGCTTGACATTACTAGAAGCAAGAAGGTAGCTGTGACAGGGCTCTGAGCTTCCAAGTTTCTTGGTTTGTGCATTGGCTAATGTTTGTCTTTTGTAACTATAGGAAACTTCAACGGTTATGGTCAGCGATACAAGCAGATGGTTTGCAGCTAAGACCTGCAAAACGTATGAAGTGTGAATTTAACTTTATAGGAAAGCACTTGGACAGTAATCAACTCAAGGCTGATTCTGCCTCGATAAAAATGCTTTTTGGGGGTCTTAGTAGTCAGGAAGCCTGCCTAAATCTGGCAAGTGTTGTGTACTGCCTTCTTAAATAATTTGTAATCAATTGTACCACAAAAAACGTAGGTGGAGGAGCAGAATTCTGAGTTCTGTAAATTGCATTTGGGAGCTATTGGAGAAATGACGGTAAAACTATTCATTGTTAATCAACTTTAGTAGACGCAAATTAAGGGCTAGGATAGGACAATGGTAGAAATTACAGTAATATCGGGTCAAACTTCTCCAACTCTTCATGCTGTAACAATAAGTTACAAGTATGAAAAGTTGTAGAGATGAGCATTGGTGAACATAATACTGCTTTCTTCAAAAAGGCTGAAGTTACTGAACTGAGGCCTTCTTGATCTTGAGAGGCAAAACTTTTTTCCGCCCTATTGAAGGATTTGATGTTCTGGCTTGTATTTGTAATTCAGTGTTAAAATAGAGCTGGACATCGCTGATACTGCACTTACTACACTTAATCCCATAAATCCTGCCTTGAACTGGGTAATGTATGTTTGCCTAAATGTATAACTTATCCTGGCTTGAAGTCAGTCAAAATTGAAGAATAAAGATTGTATGGCAATTTTTTTAGGTGGCTCATCCTAACAGCTACATTAATATATATACAATTTTTAAAGCATAGTCACAGGAAGTTGCATTAAGTTGAAGCTGTTTGTAGCAGGATCCTAAATCTAGAGTTAGGAGTTCAAGCAACACTTTGAAAACTAGGTGGGCTCTTTCCCACCATTCACAAACGATCTTCCAGAACAGAGCCAACGAAGTCTTCAGAACAGGTTGGAGTAAAAGACCTAGCAGTGGAAAGAAACGTGCTTTCTGCATCTGGGTCAGGGAGGGTGACTCTGTTAGGAGGGTTAAATTCTACTTTTGATGTTCAGATCTTCCTTTTGCATATGAAAAATGACCAAACTTTTGTATTCATCTTTCGTTAAGGTGGTCAGCCCAGAAATGTGCAGCCTTTTAGTGATGAAGATGCTTCAATTGAAACTATGAGCCACTGCAGTGGCTTCAGTGATCCTGCTAGCTTCACTGAGGATGGTATATTCTTTCATTTATATCTATTAATCTTCTTAAAAACATAAGATCTGTGTTGACATAAGAGCTTAAGTGCTAGACTATAAGTAGCGGTAGCAAAACAATGACGTTCTGTTAAACGCTACATGATTGTTAATCTAGTGTCTATTGTTTTCTTTAGTGAGAATATACTCCAGGTTTCATGAGCCTCTCATGAAACTATTAGACTTCTTCCTATTAGAATTATACAGTGCCAACTTTTGGAGATAGTAAGAATTTCAAGGTGCATTAGAAGACATTGATTTTCATAACACATAATTGAGGTGGTAAGAAATGCAGAAGAGTTTGGGATGGAACATTTGCCTGTTTTGAACTAGAGTTGTGCTTGGTCTCCACTACTGTCTCTGCAATCTGGGCTGCTCTAATGTCATTTTGTTGGGAGGAGGGGACCTGAAAGCCTGCTACAGGGGGATAATGCAGGGAGCCTTCCCTGTGGATACTTGCTACTCTTAACTGAGCTGCTGTTGCAGGGGCATCTGAAGTGAAGCCAGATAGGACAGGCTGCTTAGACAGTACGGACTGCATCAGCAGTGAACACTCTGCTGTACTCCAGGCATAGATGTAGTGGACTGGATGAAAACATGTTGCTGACAGGATTGCCTGATGGGCGTCAGTTGTAGCAAATTTATGTAAGACTTGATTTGCTCCCTGATTCATTCCTGGCACATGTAAGAAGCAGGTATAGAAACAGCACAGCTGTATCAATAGATCAATTTTTATAAAGTATTTTAAGGGGCAGTTTGATGTAGCAGTCTTAACACTGTTCTGTTGCTGTTATACTGAGCAATTCTGTAGCTATTGTCTATATGTTAAACTGATTTCTTACTAGTATTAAAAATGTTAAGTGTTGGATACTACTGTGTCTGCTAATAAAATATATATCAGTAGGACTAAATTATTTCCTCTGGATTAGGGCCTGAAGTTGATGAAGAAGCCACTCAAGAAGACTTAGAATACAAATTGAAGGGATTTATTGATCTTACGTTGGACAAGAGGTATAGTATGAAGCAACACATTCATACATTGTTTTCTGGCTTCCTCTGATATAATAAAGGAAATATGCATCAAACTTTTTTATATGCTTACTGAAATTACAATTATTTTGTGCTGGGGAGGACCTTTTCTTCTGTATCTGAAAAGACCTTTCTCCCTCCACCAAGTTTTTGGATAAGTGAGAGTCAGACTTTCCTTTCCTAATAGCTTGAAGTAGAGTGACTTTATTTCTAGCTTGGTGTATGATGAACTCTGTCTCCAACCTAAGTTTCTCTGTCCTTAAGGAAGGAGGCAGTTCATAACATTTCATACTTCATAGTGCTACTGTGGGATACTCTCCTGTTGGGCGCAGACAAAGATATAAACTATCATAAAAACCAAAAGCTAAGCTTTAACTGATGTGTGCTGATTTCAGGAGGTCTTCCTTCTCTCTTCTAACAGTGCAAAGACAAGACAAGCAGCTCTTGAAAGTCTGAAAAGTGCTTTTTCTTCTAAAATACTATATGAATTTATCATGGAAAGGAGAATGACGCTAACTGATAGCATTGAACGCTGCATAAAGAAAGGTAATTAACATGCTTCCTATTTGAAAGCAATAATCCCCATGAAATAGCTTATTGTTTAAAAGGACTTAAGACTGTGAGGCTTCTCTAGTATTTTATAGAGTGCTTAATTTAATTATGTTAACAACATTCCTTTTTTTGTGTCTAGATGTAGTAGTTTAACTGACCTAGAAAATTAACTGAAATTATGTTCTGTCTATTGGTTTCTGAATTTCCACTTGCAAGTTTTCAGACTGATTATCTTTAAAGGGAGGAAGCAATGCCCAAGGTGATTACTCATCACAGCATGTTAATCTCCAGGTAAGAGCGACGAACAGTGTGCAGCTGCCGGACTGGCTTGTCTTCTGTGTGTGCAGATGGGGTCAGGAATTGAAAGTGAAGAGATTTTTAAGACCCTTGGTCCAGTTCTGAAGAAGATTGTCTGTGATGGAACAGCCAGTATCCAAGCCAGACAGGCTGTAAGTATAAAATATTTATTTGTCAGGCAGGGGCAGAGGGTAGCTTTTAACCAGTTCACTATTGTGTAATCCAGAACGAAAGGTTACTACACTAGTGTAAACTCATAATGTTGACTTATGCTCTGAATGATGCGTAGCAGTTTTCACTGGCTTAAGTGCCACCTAAAGGTTGAATGTCATCCTCCTCTTCAACCTGGGAACTTCCTTAAAAAGATGTTAGGTCTCATACTGTTCCAAGCGTCTTAACTCACTGTGTTGCAGTCTCCTTACTGCAGTTCTGAGGCCTGACTGAACAAATGAAAAAATTTTCTAAAATGAAAAAATTTTTATTTTAGAAAAAAATGAAAGTTTTCCCACTGAGTGGTATATCTGTATCTTCCCACTTCCTGTATTACTTTTAACTTCTTTAACAGCAGAGGAATGTTAATTAGTCAAATATATTTCATCAATGATAAAATTACATATAGCAGATGTAGAACTACATACTTGATATTTTCATGCTACCATACTATTCTGTTTTTCACCCAGTCATCCCATCTATGTATCATCAGTATACTTGAAAAATTGACTAAAGACATTCTAAAGCTCTTGCCAAGAGTTTTGTTGTGGGGTTTTTTTTGTTTGTTTGTTTTTAACTTCAGAGTTCTAACTAACATCCTCCAACTCGCCTTTATTACATAGCTGGCTACATCTCCTATTTTAACTCAAGCTGTGTTACAATAGATACTGTCAGCTGGAAGAGGAGGTAGTATTAGTTCAACAGCAGTTCTTTCTATAACAAACAAAAGCTATTAAAGCTTGTCCTGTTTTAAGTGTAGTTTTGAGTCCTATGTGGTTAGTGCAAACATCACTTTCAAACATTTTTTTCTTACTCTTTGTAAGAGGAGGCTGAGTATTATACAGGGGATAGGGAAGAGAAGTGTAGGACCTTGCACTAAAAGTTGGAAAGTGCCATGAAAGGCTCTTGAAGTCCAGTATTTTTGTGACATTTAATCGTAATAGTGGGCAGAGGGGGGGGAATAACTTCCCACACCTGTGAATAAATATAATATGTCCAGTACTGTTTATCTGCATAATTTCTGCTAGTGAATCCTAGAGGGATTTAAAATTATTGTGTGAAAGGAGTGCTCCATGTAGCTTCTTAGAGGGGCTTTGTAAGCTATATTAAATAATACAGCATGAAAAGTGAAGGCTTGCGAGTAGCGTATGTTGTAGAATCGTCCTGAGAGCAGAGGGGAACTGAGAGCTAACTGTTACAAGGTAGCTGAATTAAACAGTGTTGAAGACTTCTACTCTGCTAAAGTGTTAATCTCACGTTTCCATTACTGCAGATGTTGAATTTCAGGGGTCAAAGTTTGAAGGTTTTGTCAACAGTAACGTTAATGTCAAATACTGACACTCTTTTCTTTTGCGTCTAGTGTGCAACCTGCTTAGGGATTTGCTGTTTCATTGTCACTGATGACATCACGGTGAGGATAAATAATACTTCTTTTTGTTGCTGTTAATAAATTGACAATATGAAAATGTGTGAACCTTAAGCTACTTCCTTGATCTCTTTTGCCCTGTTCAGGAACTGTACTCAACTATGGAATGCCTGGAAAACATCTTCACAAAGGCCTATCAGCGAGATAGAGACACTAATGGTGTATCAAGTACCCATAATACTGTGCTTCACATCAGTGCTCTCTTAGCATGGACACTGTTGTTGACCATTTGTCCAATGAATGAAGTGAAGAAGAAAATTGAAATGTGAGTATCTTTCTTGGAAAACAAAATTTGTAACAACTGTTTTTATATGCAATGAAGCCATGTCGATAAAATTTACATCTCAATGAAATGCAACTTACTCCTTAGGCACTTGCATAAACTTCCCAGTCTGTTGTCTTGTGATGATCTCAACATGAGAATAGCTGCTGGAGAAACATTAGCCCTTCTGTTTGAACTGGCACGCGAAACAGATGCTGTAAGTAGATGTCAACAGCTAAATTTTCTTGCATTGGGATAATGACATGACAAATTCTTTAACTGTGTTTCATAGCACCTTGGGTCTCAACAAGTGGTATACAATTCACTGGGTTATGCTCTTTGTAATGAGTCTGCCCCAATCTGAGTGGGTATAGCAATGATTCACAGCAATTTAGCTGTCATTTTTACACTGATTTCCATGTTGCAAAACAGGACCAATATAATAAAACACACCAAACAATACTGAAGAGTAACTAGAAGTGCAAGCTTTGAAATCTAAATCCAACACCAGCTTTAAAAAAAAAAAAAAAGTCCCTGGAGAGATTCCAGGATAAAGCAGCATTGTTTACTGTAGTAGGAACACTCATTAGATACTTATGCAGACAAGTTCCAGTGACTTGCAACCTGCACAATGCTGCTCCCACAGCTAAAAATCTATTTTTCAGTAGAAGCCATGTTGATTTTTATTATTGTTTTTTCAGTATCTTTATTTAGGTACCTTGAGAAAAATAGCTAGTATTGCATGAAGGTTTCACAGCATTTGTGACTATTTTAGTCAGTTGAGGACTAGTCAGTCAATTTAAGGGGGCAGATTTTTAAAGGATTTGCATAAATTTTGCACAGATACCAGTCTTGGTACATTTGGTGAGATTTCTTGGGGTTTGCTTTTGAGTTGGATGAGGTGCAAGCTTCTTGGTATTCCCTCATACAGAGCTAAACTTGCCTTTACATTCCCCAATATGCCTTACTAATTTCTGAACTTTTTTTTTGATAGCACTGAAGGAAACAGCCTCCACTTACCCATGGCACAATTTGGGAGAGCTGCCTGAATGGCTCCTAGCTCGATCAAGGCTGCTGTGCTTTGCCAGAACACTATCCAAAGTGAAAAGATAACTCCAGTTGAGTCAGGATACAGGACACACTGACATGCATAATCTGAAACAATAGGCTGAGACTTCTGTGTAATTGCAAACAGTAGGGATTTGAGTCTCTTGGCTATGGAAGCCAACTTTGAAAGAAAAAAATAAAAAGAGGGAGAGACGAGAACTTGATACTTTATTTGGCCAAACTGACTGCAAGTAACTAAAATCTTAAAATGCACTAAGGAATGAGACTATTCCCTAAACTTATTATGTTCCATTGAGGAAACGCCCCTTTAATCATTACAAATTATTCTCTTTGGATCCTTAACGATCATCGCAGATTAAAAATGCCGTTTCATGTGTTTTGCCTTTGACCAGTTTCTTTCAAAAAGCGTGCAGTAAACTGAGCCTAATCGGTTGACATGACAAAACATTCAGATTAAGAAAACAAAAACTTGGTTTTATGTAAGTTTACATATGTTCTTACTAATCCCGGTAAACTACTCCTGAATTAGTAAATGGAGGGGAGAACATATTTCCTGCTAAACAATTATACATTACAGTTTACTTGGAGGCTTTTGTTAAGCATTTTCTTAAAACTGCTTTCTAATTTTTCACCCCATACAAGATTTATCACTAAATATTGCATACTGTCGGTCCGTGTCTCATGATCCATCTCCAGCAGCATGAATTCTGTGCTGATAACCTGAAAGTGCCCTCAGCTTGTTGACAAGAGTGGCAGGCCGGGTATTGAGTCCCTTGGAATTATAGAGCAGAACAGACTGACAGGTATATGCACACACTGAAGGAGCTGTACTGTTTCATGTGGCTCTGACTACCAGAATAGAGTTTGATAGTGTCCTCCTTGGGTAAATTGGATGCTGTGAATTTGTTCTTACTGGCTTAAATGCTGCAAATGGAGCTGCAAATGGAACTACAGGGAATTAGTGCCATCTCTGTCTCTTTAAATAACAAAATAATATGTAGTAGAGGTCTACGTACCCAGAATTCGGAGAGATCCATTTTTCTATTTGCAGGGAAAGCTGTTAAGGCCAGAAACTAAACCATGATTAAAAAAAAAATTTTTTTACTAGGATTTCTTTTATGAAGATATGGAACTTCTAACAGAGAAACTAAGAGCTCTGGCTACTGATGGAAACAAGCACCGAGCCAAAGTAGATAAAAGAAAGCAGCGATCTGTCTTCAGAGATGTTCTGCGAGCTGTTGAGGTGATTCTTTTGTCTCATTTTGAATGTCTGGATTGTAACTATGTAGTGTACAACTTAATGAAAATGGTTTTATTATGAAGTAGAATTACTGTTTTGGTGAAAGCAACAGGAAAAATTATTTTAAATGAGATTTTAAGCTGATCACTTAAGTGAAATATAACTGCTTTTTTACAAATGTAGAACAAAAAATAAAACTTTGTTTATTTTGCTCCAAACGACTTGCATATTGAAGAGTTGTGTTTTATCTTTAAAGAAAGCTGAACATTGTGCTGTAGATACTGGATTCTTTTTATTTTATACTGTGAGCAGATGTTTTTTCATAGAAAACTTTGTAGGACATTCAAATTAATGTCCTGAAATTCTGTGAAAAGGTTTATTGTAAAATCTCTTACTGAACTACTGTGCATAATAAACAAAAAGCAACTTGGGAGTAAGATACATTTCTGAATGGCACCTCTGTCAGGGGCCAAAGAAGTGTTTGTGTATGATGGGGAGTTGTCCTAACTGTCGTGCTGTAATCTTCTGGTTTTCCATGTCCAGATTAAGAGAACAATGCACAAAGCAGAACTCTAAAAATACTTGGTTAGTGATGTAATTTATGAGTAAAGCCTCGTAAGACAAATGTCAAACTTCTGTCACTTCAATGAATTATTTGTTATTTTACACCTCTCAAACTGGATTTTTTTACTTGTCAGATAATTACTTTTTACATTGCTGTATGAGTAAGACCAACTAAATATTAGTTGACACTCAGAACAGTTAAACGTCTCAGAAGCTAAGGAGAAGGCTTTGAAGTGAAGTCACCTTTGAGATTGTGTCTGTAGAAGAATGAGTCACTTACTAGCACTTGTTACATTCCACTGTCACAAATGTAGCTCACTGCACTTGAAAGGTGGGGACTAAATGAGGCTTACAAACTGACTTAAAGGTTACTCCTGCACTCAGAACTGTTTTTTCCGGAGATAAGTCCAATTCTTAAAGCAATTTTAAAGATTAAAGTCAAGTGTTTGGTTTTTTAAATGCTTTTTGACTTGAACAATGTCAGCTTCAAGTCTTACATGAGATTTAACTTTAGGTACGCATTGGTTTATGAACCAATACAATCTTTAGTATATGCATATTATATTATTTGGAAGGTTCTGGTGTGCCAGATCTATTAATGAAAATGAAGTTCATTGAGATACGTACAATTCCTAATACAAAAGACTGTTCAAATTAGAATTATATATGTTTCCTTTAATTTTGGATAGGAGCGTGACTTTCCTACAGAGATGGTTAAGTTTGGACCTGAGCGCATGTATATTGACTGCTGGGTTAAAAAACAAACTTATGATACCTTCAAGGAGATTCTGGGGTCAGGGATGCAATATCATTTGCAGGTGAGCTGCTGTCCCTCTCTGGCTTCTTTGTAGTAATTAAGTGTGAATTACAAAATCATGAGTAGAACTTGGTGAAATGATGGGCTTTGCATTAAAAGACATCACTTACAGAATGAACTACAGTGAGCTGGAACTGTCTGGGTGAACTGCTTCTGAGTTGTAGCCTGGGTGTGCTGGGTTAGCGATTAGAAGACTTCTCCAAGAAGAGATTCAAGCTGAATGTCTTCTTATCTTCAGGGTTTTTCCTGAATCCTTATGTTCGCTTTCAGCAGAGTGCTGTGGTCATCTGGCTGTAATAAATAAAGGTGCATGCTTCTACCCTTCCTGTGCAAGCCTGTAAAAAAGAATGTAAAGTTTTAGTCAAAAATAAGGAACACAACTTGGAGCCCAATGACAGCATTTCAGAAGGGAAGGGACCTTCTAGGAACTGGTTGTTTACTAGTCATCTGTTTAGATATGTAGCAGAAGCAGGAACTGTAGCTTAGGAATACATGTTCCCAAATAGCTATGATAATTGTAGGGTTAAAATCTTCAGTCCCAGTGTCAACTGCATTTTCTGCTGAGGGAGCCCAGGCATGTAGCACCTTTTTCAAATTCTACTTTCACAGCCAGATATCTTAAAACTGGTGTGTTGTGAAACCATACAGATCCTTGTCCACCTGTCTGATCTTGTGTGGAGGATGTAACAGAACAGTGTCTATAATCTTCTGGGACAAAAAAAGTCAAAGGGCGGGGAGTGCTGTCTCTGTCTTCTTAAGAGGGCAGATTTAGTTCTTAGCCTTATTCTGATTAAAGGAAGAGGTGTTCCCTGGCTTAATGGCAAAAGATACTAAGATTTGTGTCAAATTGCTGTTACTTATTGCTGGAATACTTGGTATTTAACAGTAGTGATCTTTGGAGACTTGATAATCAAAAGGAGAAACTGATCATTTGATGTGTTTCTTGTTTAGTCAAATGACTTTCTTCGGAATGTGTTTGAGCTTGGTCCACCAGTAATGCTAGATGCTGCAACTCTTAAAACAATGAAGATATCCCGTTTTGAAAGGGTAGGTTGTTGCACCTTAATGTATTTACTTCATAGGCTAATATATTTCTCCTGCGTTAAATAGTATTCCAAACATGCACTTTAGAAGCTGTCATCTTTAAACTTGTCACTTCAGTTCTAACAGTGTCCCATATCATCCTGAATAAAACCAAACCTTGCTTGCATGTGTCTTTGAGCTTGTTTCAGATTTTCCACTGGGCACGTGCCTGCTTACTGCTTTTCCCCCAAGGGGGTCTGAGGGTTGACTTGGTTGCCGATGGGTACCAGATTCATGCTCCATACGTGTGAAAATCAGGCTCTCATAAGAGCCATAGGTTTTTGGGTAGGGACCTACAGGAAACTACAGAAACTGGGTCTTTATAAAGACAGTATCCCCAACTCTCCAGTGTGAAACAGGCACTAGGAGGATGACGTTCTGTTGGTTGTGAATGTTCTCATCCCATGTATGAACAAGTTGAGGAGTGGCGCTGCCAAGTTTAATCCAGGGGGCAAACTTAATCTGCATTGTGTCTGTACGATGTTTAAGACTGACCAGCTTCCAGAATTGCTCCTTTCATTTTAATATCTATATATATATTTAAAAGAAACTTGGACTGTATAAGAATTTGCCTTTGGTGCAAAGACAATATACTATCAATTTCAGAAGGCCTACCAATTTAATTCAAAGATTAATAAAAATATTTTTTCAGCTGTTTGTTAACATAAAATCTTTAAAGGACATAAGCCTTTGGAACATCTGTGATTAATTTTTTTTTTTTTATTTTGTAGCACTTGTACAACTCTGCAGCATTCAAGGCTCGGACAAAGGCTAGAAGTAAATGCCGTGATAAAAGAGCAGACGTGGGGGAATTTTTCTAGATCTCCTTTTCCATGGGGTTCAATTTTCATAATTAAAATAGATTTGTAACCTTTAAATTAATTTTATAATTTCTGTAGTCACAGCTTGCACTTGTGCACAGGGATATTGTATAGAGTCTGTAAATATAATGCATGTTGTTGCTTAGTTGCATATACCCTGTATATAGATTGACTTATGATTGGGTGCAGGGATACCTTATAACACTTGCGTTAGATGCAACGTGTTCCAAAGGTTGAATATATTGTAACTGCACTGTTAAGTGGGGTGAATAACTGTAGTCAAATGCTGTCTGTCAGATTGGATTCCTTTTTATATCAAGGTAAATTTAACGAATTAATTGACCAAGTTAATTGAAAAGATGAACTTGTTTGTGTTATTTTAGTAACTTTATAAACAAAAGACAAAGAAATGGTGGACAAAGAAATTTCTACATAGTATGACTTTATCCTGGAGGGGACTATGAAGTTCAATTAACTTCACTTACAGTGAAGCAGTGAATGACAAATACTTGCCACAATGTAAAATAAAACCAAGCTTCTCCTGTTCTGAAATTGGGTGTTTAATTTGGGGAATAAAGATGTTTCTCACTGCTTGCTTCTGTGTAAAAGTGATTACTACATGAATGGGAAGCTGAAACACTAGCAAAACCTTTAGGTTGAAACACATTGGTTTGTTTGCCTGTTCAGCCATGTGGTTGGGTTAGTCTCAATGCTTTAGTAGATGCTATAGGAAACTGTACCTTACTGTGTTTCAAAGGTATATCTTATTTACATATGGTCTGCACAACAGCAGACAGTCTGCACATCACTTCTGTAATGGCCAACTGTTTTCTAGTTCTGGTACTGCAAAACACCTTGTCCCTTACCTTACAAGAGCCATTGCAGCTGCCCTGTTCTTGTTCTGTTGTGTTGAAAACTCCTCTTACCCTCAGTTTCTGGCTTTAGAGGGCTGAAATGTGCCATTAACTGAGGACTGTCTGTCTTGGGGATGATGGGAGGGGTTATGTAATAAGGACACTAAAACCTGGGTAGCTGGAGCTTCTGAACCAGAAGATCAAAAAGTGCTTGTTAAAATAAACATTCTTAAAACTAAAGGTCAAGTTAGCAGCAGCAGAAGTAAACCTTACACCCAAACAAACCCCACCCCCCACCCTGAAAACTACTGCTTGCTGCGGTAAGGGAAAGTTTGGTTTGGTTTTTTGAGTTTCAGATTATAGCAGAACCTATTCCAGAAAACCCATATGTGCTAATTAGCTGTACCTACTAACTTTTTTTTTTTCTCTCAATATTTAATGCATTATGTAAGAACTTGTTTGGCTTATGAAACATTACGTAGACTACACCACGGCCTTCAACTGAAATTTGTGCCATGGTTGACATGTGTTGTTGGTGTTTGTCATGCAAGTGGAGAAGAAAGTTCTGATCCTTGAACAAGCTGAAGCTGGCTGCCTGTGCTTGCCCAGCCTGAGCTCTTGCCCCTTTGATCTAAACTGTTCCCACAAGCCTGCTGGTCTCTCCCGTGGCTTCTGGGTGGTCACCTTCAGCATGCTTTGCTAGTGTAAAGTTAGCACTTGCAATAGCTTCCTGTCCTGCCGGTGTTTTGCAAAATTGCTTTCTGCAGCACCTCCTGGCAGGCAGCTGAGCATGTGGTTGTCTTTTCCCCCATTACACTGTAGCTGCCAACCGCAGAGACCAGGGTGGCTTCCAAGGCTGTCTGAGGGGAGACGAGCTGTTTTGCTGCTCTCCAGAGAGCTGATGGTTTGTAGACCTTCTCAAGCTCAGAACTTGAGAGGCTGGGGTCCTTCCAATTAGGTGATGTCGGGAATCTTTTAGGAATGCAGGTGAGATTTTTTTATCTGTCTGGCTTGCACAGCCTTGTTTGGAGGGAGGACTTCTAGGAGACCCCTGCAGAAAGGGAACAAGCTTTGTTATGTCCGTGTTACTGGTGCAGCTACTCAGACTGGGCAGCAGCAGAGCTTGTCAGCTTGGGCTGGGAAACTATGAGTCAGAAGGTGTATCCTCTCTGTTGTTTCTTGAAAGAAAAATACACTTTTTGTCAGTTTAAAGGGGTTCAAAATTTTAGACTTACAGAATGGCTTCAGAGAGGATCTGTTGTTTTGAGCCGTGGTCCCTCGACGTAAGCGTCCGTTGCCTGTCGTTGCAGTGTGCCGCAACATTACGTTCTGCAATATCGGTGAGAAAAAACTACTGATCAAAAAAACTACCTGCAAAGGAGCAATTACCAGTACTCACAAACAGTTCATCAGAATTTCTGCTTTAAACAACTAACGATGCTGGACAAATTAGTCCATCCCATAATACTGTCCCACTTGAATGTGTAAGGTGTGTTGGAAAAGGAGAAAAATACCCTATTTTTTCTAGTCTATGCTTTTAAAGTACCCGTGACTGCAATACTGTAGATATGACTCTCTGCATAGCAAACTGGTTACTCAGCTACAGTGTTATAGATATGACTCTTCTGCATAGCAAACGCATTTTTAAAAGGCATCATAAACCAAAAGGTTAGTGAAATATTGATCATCAGTAACAAACCTCATTCTCCATGATAGGATATTATCGTAATGATTCCAATATAATAAAAAAAAGCTGTGTATGTGCTGATTTCTTTTTAAACAGATCAATATTGCGAAGTCAGTATGCTTAGCCAAGATGAACTCTAAATATAGATTGAAAGGGACAGTATTTCATAGCTGCCTTCATGGGTCCTGCAGGAGCTGACAGGTTCCTATGTGTCTAAAAGTAGAGAGAGGAGTTTTCTTCGGCTGATTTTCACTGTCTGATTTCTTCCGTACTGGCATATTACCTGAACGCGGTTATGTTGTAAGTAACATTTCATTCTTCTGGGTTTTATTTCCTTTTAGACTTGATTGTTTTCCTTTTTTCTGTGAAGAATTTTCAGTGTGTTCTCACACTAAGTTTGGATTTTACCACAACTTAAGGAGAAATGACGCATGAGGAAAAAAGTCTTCAAGCAAGGTTAAAGTACAAGACAGAGTGACTCCAAAACCCCCAATGTTTAGATTGGTTTGTCGGGAAAATAATCAAGACTTCTGGCCAGGGACACTGATGTCTGTATCCTCTCTCCTTTGTTTGGCATGTCAATGGAATCAAACAGATGTAATATAGACTTTGTTGAATTAATAATGGTCATCTTCACTGAGGTTATATGCACAGTGATTAAATCGGTTTTAAATAATTAACAATGCAGAAACATATAATTCATACTATTAACAAATCAAAGGTACTTACATTTATTACAGCTCAAGTTGTTAAGAAAAATCTTCCCTGAAGTTGCAGGGAAGTACTAATCAAAATACACAAGAGAAACAACTCCTCTTCAGAAGTTAAAAATAACCAAAAGCCTCTCTGCACGAGGTGGTAACTTTTAGCACGCCATTGTTGGAGTGCAGGGCTCCGTAACGACTGCAGTTGGCCACGGATGTGCTTGTGGGCAGACAGCAGAGCCAGCGCTGGAGGGGACGCGGCTCACCGACCGTGCTGCCTGGCACCACGCAACGTTCTAGGGGAAGGAAAGTGGACGCAGCCATCTGTCCTGAAGTTACTGCTGCACGCCTAAAAGTCATACGCTAGGTAAGGGTGATCACTGCTATGCCAGCTTTTCTACCTTATCTTTGTATTTTGCAGCAACAATTCTGAACAGAGAAGAAATTAGCTGTAATCTTTTCTTACACTCCATTAAATAGAATGATAAAAGTATACCTGCAGGCCCATCTATCCCAACTATCAGGAGAACGAGCCCTGTTGTCAGAAGTGACTGAAGCACTTTCAGTCTTCAGGCTTATTGAGGCTCAGTGAATGTCTACGTGGCTGTGTGCTCAGATTTGGGCGAATTATGACAATCATCTTCTGTATCTGGTTTGATGAGGGAAAAAATGGGTCTTTTCTGTAAACGCTCAGGCCTGTATTCCTCAAACTTCAGGTTTTCAATTGAAGTGCTAGATTAAGAATCTGGTCACACTGTGTTCTCTTGCTTGAAGAGGGAGAGGGCAATTCAACCCATCTAGGATTCACCCTCAGGTGCTTAACACTCTCCATCAACAGGAGGTTTGCATCCCGTGAAATGCTGTTATGTCTGGCAGATGATAGATAAAATTGAACTTGCAAGCTTTGCTAAAATACTAAATGGGTAAGATGTATTCGAAGTCTAAACTAATCTCTGTGAGCTCCCTTCTTACATTCACTAGCAAGGGAAAGGCATCTTTAGACTGCAATTGTAAGGTCAAAAAGACCTATTTTAGAATAAGAGGAATATTACCTGGAGGTATTTTTCTTCAATAATTAGGGAGTTTTCAGTGATCAGGGTAGTCTAAGATACCTAATTAGAGCATCGGCATCTCCTTATGGCTAGAACTGTAATTTGTTTCTAGAAGACATTTTTTGAATCAGGGTAGCATAAAGAAAATGAAAAGACTGTTAGAGGATAATGTGCAATCCATAGTGCAGCCTGGTTAGGTATTGCTTCTGTTCTATGTGTAATCTTCCTTCATAACTGTATTTATATAAACAATCATTCAATGAGTTCATGCACCCAGACTCTGCAGAGAAGCTGTTCTTGCTGATTGGCCCCCATCCAGTGCTTTTTTTAAGGCAAGGAGTATTAGTCTGAAGAAAAGGCTTTGCCATCAGGTTTTAATTTGTCAAAACTAGCATTTACATGAAGTAGAACCACATTAGAAGACTATGTTTTGCTCTATTTTTCACGAATAATAACTTTACAGTGATATTCCAAGGTGCATAAGCAGACCCAAATTCTTGCTGCTTCCCTCCTACATCTGTACCTGCATTCTCTGTCTTGTCTCTGAATTAAGTATTGGATGCTGAAAGCAGAGGACCTGAGTGACATCCTTCCTGATGGTGTTGGTGAAGGTTTGGCTTTCACTGTGGTCACCCTTCATCTTACCAAGTACCCACCAAAAGGGTCATACAACTAAATAACTAACATTCAAATCAATGCTGAAGCCAGTCAAACAGATTTTCTCCTTCTCTCTTTCTCCACACACACATATATATAAATACACACACACACACATATGCGTAAGTATACATACACATATGTAGGTATACATAGACGTGCACAAACACTATGTAGAAATGAAGTATTATTCTCATCAAAGATCTCCAAGAATAAACAAGTGCTGTGTACTGCATTACACTTGCCTTCAAGTGGGCTAGTCCTTCAAATCTCTTTATTTTAAGGGCTGTTAAGGCTGCTCAGCATTTCCTTAGATCATGACACCAACTACTACCAGTTATTTTGCATATCCATGTTTTAAATTACCTGTAATATTATTATTTCTTTTAGATACAATGGAGATGCCTTCCTTGGAAATTAACCTGCCCGATACTTATGAAGAAGGAAAACTTTATGTAGTTGATTCCTTAAACAACCTAAACAAACTAAATGTTTGTCCAGATGGATCACAACATGCACTAGGTGCGTATGATAGATGATGATTTGTAGTTTTCTATACATACAGTAGGCCATCAAAAGCAAGTTGCATATGACATTTGAAAAGACTGACCACATTACGTTGCACTGATGTCAACAGCCCAATAGGCCAATATGTATATGTCAAGCTCTCTACTGAAAAATAGAAGAAAAAGATTGAAAAAGGCATAATTTAGACAGGTCAGATTAATGGTTTAGCTGCTCCTGCTGAGTATTTCAGGTATCAGTTTCTTAGAAATCCCTGCATGTGGCTAGGGATTCACTGTCAAGCCTGAACTTATCTTCCATTTCCATTGGGATCCATGAGGTGATCGCTTGCAGGATAATTTCTCCAGTAATGCTCAATATACACCTACTACATGAACAGCATCATAACTTTTCATAAGCACTAAAATTCACATGTGGCAATAGAAGCAGCAGAGAATTTCTATTCATTCTTTTAAGGCTTATCTCCTAGGGACTCAAACCACTTATCTGAAATACCCCATGAGACTTTTAAGCATTTTAATTCACAGACACTCTTTACTTACAGCTCCAGATATGGGCTCTCACACTTCTACTGGTTTTATACGGCTTTTGTCTTTCATTTGCTCATGGCAACAAGAATATTTTCACCCAGTGATAGCTACAACTTAGAACCTGGAGTTCTTCAGCAGCTTTCCACATGACAATATTTGAATCTGTTTTTATTTCCCTTACTATAACAGCAAATTTGACTGAAGAAAAGCTATAGAACAACAGCTGTGTTTAAATGAGTTTCAGATGGCCATAAATTAATCATGCTTCTAGTTACAGGATTTAAATGCCTTTCCAGTACTTCTGTTTCTGAGTCCTCTAACTTTTCCTAATGCAACAACTAAAGTGGTGCTGGTTTCTAGATTTAACACAAAGATGTTAGACATAAGATACTTAATTTTCATATGCAGATTATCTCAATATTGTCACTTCTACAAGTACAAAATGAGGCAATGGGATAAATCAGGTTTAACATCAAAGAAACTCTGCAATCCGGCTGTCTTGCTTTCTTTTGTAATTTTCATTGGACAGTATCATTTACTTTCCACATAAATATACAGCGTTCTTTAGGACCGTATAGGGTTCTGTAGAATAATCACATGCATACTCCTCCTTACATTTCAGCAGTAAATAAATGTAGCCTAACATGTATTTTTTGCATCAGTCTGTAAAGTGCTTTGGCTCCTTCTAGGATTATTCCTTTTAACATACATATTTTTATTTTTTTTTTAAAAACTCGGAGATTCTGTAGATATCTTATCCCATCAGTTAAATATATAAAATGTATTTTTCACTGTCCCTATTCAGCAGCATAAAATTCTGGTTCTCTTGCCAGAAAATTAGTGACACCTGTGGAGTATTTTTCAAATTTTGATAAATACTGAATTCCTGTGCATGATCTATTAATAGTATAGCAGATGCACAATTTGGTTTAAAAAATGATGTTTCAAGAGTGTTGCACTACACAGCAATCCTTTAGTTCAGCAGTTTAATATGGCCCGGCATAATTAAACACACTAGCAACCATGTTAAAAGCTATTTAAAATGTATATACCTTTTGATTGCTTTGGTAGCAGCCATGCAGCAATTTCTCTATGTTTTAGATGATAAAATTGTCCCACTGTTTGCAGTTTGGCAAGAACGTGTGTTCAGTGATTCCTCACAACACTGCAGTCTGGCACGCTCAGCCAGCTGAAATAGTAAGAAGTTCCATTAGGCAGAGCAAGTACAGACCGCTTTAGAGACCTCCACTGATAGCTTAGTATGCTGGAGAGACAGCAGTAGCAGGCCCTCCCCATCCTTATTATTCTGTTTAGAAAGCGATATTGGTGCAGACATTTAGTATGTGATGCATTTGTTATGAATGCTATAGGAATAAAAATAACCCCCCCAACCCCAAATATTAAAAGGTATCAGCTTACCCACAGGCAGGAGCATGCTAAATGCAATAAAGAAAAGCAGAGGTATTCCCAGACATCTCCTGTCAGCTCAGTAAATTGCTCAGCCCCAGGTTGGTTCATTATTAAAGTGCTGTAATGGCACATGCAGCCTTCCCTCAGCTTTGTCACTACAGGCTCAGTTGCAAAGACCTCAGAGATTTCTACCAGCTAAAACAAGAACACGATCTAGAAATATATTTTTCACAGACGCACACACTACTTGCCCTTTCAGAATGGCAAGACAGCAATTACAGGAGGAGAAATTACAGTAATTTGCACGTAATTTTAGTATGTATGAGACTGACACCAAAAAGAAATTACATTAGCTCCCTGCTACCCCCAAAACATAAAATAAAACAAAAATTTAGTAAGTTGTTAAAGTAGTATGTAAACTTGGGATTAAACAAATCTGGCTCAAGTGTGAATTTTTTTTATATTCACATGAATTTCCTGATGGTGTTCCTTTGCCTTTATGTGTTCTCTTTAGGGCTTATTGCCACCTCTCATTTGATCGCAACTGTTTCTGAGAGAAACTATTGACTTTCCCTATATGCAACACAGTCTTTAAAAAGCAATAAACTGCCTTGCCTCTCTGATTCGAAGGCAGCACAGCAACTACTTGTCCTTTTACCCCCTCATTCTTCATGTGCTTGAAGGACAACATATGTAGTCCAAGTGAGAATCTCTTCAATTTTTGACAATTTGGGAGGATATGTACCTCATTTTTTTATTGAAATGAGACCAACAAAACCTAAAGAAGAGAAAGAATATTAAAAACATTTGTTTTAAGATAAAAAGCCAAGACCTGTATTCATCCTGTCCAACTTCAGGAGCTTAACTGAGGTGCTTAATTTGGGAAATTGATCACCTCAGGGATACTTCTATCATCAAATAGAAAAAGAAGCAAATCTAGAGGATGAATGTGTAGGATGAATCTGTATCTAGGTTTTCAAAATTATTTTTTCTCCTCTCTTTTAATTTTTCTCCTCTTTTGAAAAGGTTCAGTCCATTCAGGCCCTTAGAAAGCCTTCTGATGAAAACTTCATTGCAACCTTAGTATGTGTAAAACTGAGCTGTAAAACTCTGAACTGTAAAACAGGTCAACTTCAGCAAAAGTGTGTATTTCAACAACAGAAATATTTTTGTTGAGTATGTTCCAACAGCTACAACAGATGTATTAGTTTTTACAATTCCAAATTCAAGCTGAGCTCATAAAGTTGGTTTCTTTCCTTCTCATGCAATATGACAGGAAATAAGATCTGTTGGACAAAATTATGACATATTCTGCATCCTTTCATGAAGCCAGAAGCATTTTGTCATGTTTATCCTAACCAACCTTAACAAAGTTTGTCACCAAATGATTTGTTATCTCATAACAGATGAGGAAGAGAACACTGGTGGTACTGGAGAAAACACGGCAGGGAACAACGTAAGAAACCAGTGTTTGTTCTTCGTCACCTTTATTCTTACTTTGATCATCAGTTTGGCGCTTGTTTCATTTGTAATAATCTTAATAAGTAAGTAAACCAACAGTGGTTCTTAATGTAGAGTCAATTAGAAGAAGAACTTTGTTGAAATGCATGATGCTACCTTATAACGTGCTACTGGTGTATTTGCATGGTCAAAGGCTTTGGCTGGTTATGGGCAGTGGGTCTTGGTCTTGGGTGCAAAAGCACAGGCCTCTTCTCTCTGAGCTAAAAGGCACAAATTTGTTCCCAGTGCAAAGGTTTCATGAGCTTCAACAGCTGTGAAGAATTTAGCTCAGCAGGGTTATACTGCATTGCTAAAAATGAAATACTGACTGGAAATTAAATTAAATTTTAAAGATGACAGTATGGCAGTGAGATACTTTGGCAACGTGCCTTCCATTCCTTTCCATATAAAACTCAGTAGTGGTGTCATTCCACTGAAACTGGAATTACACCCAGGATAACGCTTAAATCAGGCTACCTGAAGAAAGACCTGAAGGTTGCCAGCTATGTACTGACAGAAATTGACTTGGAACTAAGAAAATCATAAGAAAGAAAAAATTAGATGAGATATATCAAAACTGGCATGTAGCATTGAGTCTGTAGACATAATTACTGTTCTGCTTTGGCTGGACTGGTTGGGCTGGCTTAGCTAAACACATGGCTACAGGTGACCTTGGTTTATGGAGCCTTTGCCATCTTGGGGTTTTCTGGGCTGATGGTATTGAACAGAGTACAAGGTGCATTATTTTAACTTACAAGTCCATTTTGAATTAATTTGAATCCATGTGAAATCAAGATTTCTTTTACCCTATAGCAGAGAATTTGCTGGAGAATAGCAAATATCCTCATTTTCCTTTTTAAACAGGAAAACCCAACCCTTGACTGAATTTACTCAAATGCTCAAAGAACAGAATATCAGACAAGTAAAGAGCACAAAGGAAATTTTAAGTGGCATGACTGTAAAACCCTAATTAAAATATACTTGAATTCCAGATTTATTTAACAGGGAGCTGCTAAAAGTAGAGCCCTGGTATAGAAAAATGAGAAATGTGCCACTCTAAGTGTAAAAATGGTAAAGTAATAGTGAAAAGGGATTAAAGGAATTTATCTGGGCTCAGGTTAGTGGAGGCCTATGGCTTTTGAAACTGATTTCCAGCAGTGTTTTAGATTATATTACAAACATAATCTCAGATTAGGTTTGCAATCCATAGATACAGATTTGCTTAGCACTGGAACTATTAGACTTAAGATTCAAAACCCACAGATAAATTTTGTTAATTGTAGAAGGCCAGAATAAAAATAGCTCCAGAAGTGTACATGACAGATACTGCGTATTAGTGTTCCAGAGGAAACTGGCCTCTAAATGCCAATATTTGCAAGAATTTTCCTTTAATCTAAATCCTTTAGGAAATCAATTGATGCGGCTGTAGTCTGCTGTGTGTTTTAGTAATTGTACTTTTAGAAAAATACAGGTGCATACTGCCCAGAAACAGCATCGTGGAGCCCCTAAATAAGACATTTTCCTGTGGACACTAATGAAATGGATATACTCCTGAAGGCTACAAAATTTGTCTGAGCCCAATTTGATTTTATTACACTGCACTAAACTGAATAAAACAGAAAATAAGCAATTAAAGAATATGGTGAGGAGGTAACTCCACCAGATGCATAACTTCTTATCATTAGGTACTGCAGTTGTTTTTCTGTTTAATATTTTTACTCATCATAATTCCCTACAAAATCCCACAGGAATGCAAGAGAGGGTAGTGATGGTTTTGACTTAAATGCTGTCAATTTAATGCGGTACATTTTCCTTTTCAAGTTCAAACTAGAAATGAGTTGGACCAAATATCAAGCAGACTAATATCTGAAAAGAAGAACATAGAAGAGCTTAAGAAAATGAACAATATTATATTAAAGCATCTAAATCAATCAGGAATTAAGGAAAAGGGGAGACACTTCTTCACACAGTCTCTTGATCTTCATGGTTACCTCTTCACTCATGCTGAGCTGAAAGTCCCTGGAGAATAGATCTTCTTTGGAATGAAATTCAGCATATTCATGTACTCAGATATTTTCACATGTGGCACACAGGTTACTTAAACATTCTGATATGGTCACAGGAGCATTGGAAAAGCCATCTGAATGACAAATAGTAGAAAATAATATTTTATCCCAGTTTATGTGAATACAGATTTTGAAAAATAAGCCTGTATGATTTACAATAAATAATGGATTGTCAACAATTTTGGGCAAAAGCTCCAGATTCTCTGTACATTGTAAATTGCAGGGTTAAGGTCTTAGTTTTACTTTAAATGTAAGTGAATGATCACAGAAAATAGGGATTTCTATTCACAATTCCAGCATGACCTTGTTCACTTAGTCATTCTCCTGTTTCTTTGGAACAAGTTTTGTGTTTGCTTCTATATTATTTGTATTTAATGACAATTTCAGATTCCATAACTTATAAATAAATCCAGTTCTGCCACAGAGTTTGGTGGTTTGCCTTTCTGTGCATCTAAATAGATTGACTTACTACTCCTTTTGTGAAAAAAACCAAACTTGAATAATCCAAGTCCCTTTCATAACATGCCATACTCAGCCCAAATTGGTATTGACTGAAAGTGGATGTCGTATTATCTTACATGGGAGATGGGTTTAGAGAACTCAGTCCGGTAATACCCATCTCATAGCAATGCTAGTATGCTGTACTCAGTATTTGCTCACAGTTTTGGGGGGAAGTCCAAGTGTTTTTATAAAGTGATGTGGGGAAAATACTACATGTTCTTGTACTCTTCTCTATAGTTGCTGTTGACCCCTATCAGGGAAGGACCACAGGGCCGTGTAGAAATCTGATCTGATTTTAAAATGGAACAGTACCTCAGAGGGTGAAAGCAGGAGCTGGTGCTTTCTCACTTTGACTTTATACATTTGTGGAGACCGATGTTTGCGATCATGTAAGGGACTGGTGGGTAGCTTTGTCATTTTAGTATTCAGATCCTTCTACTGATATGTACTTTAAGAAGCCACCTCTGTTACTGCTAAACAAATAGGTTACTCCCATCAAGTCAAGTACAAAGCATTTGACACTGTCCCACATGGCATTCTCGTCTCTAAATTGTAGAGACATGAATTTGCCTGGGTGGACCACTTGGTGGATAACGAATTGGCTGGATGGTTGCACTCAAAGAGTTGCGGTCAATGGCTCAATGTCCAAGTGGTGACCAGTGATGAGTGGCATTCCTCAGGGGTCGGTATTGGGACTGGCCTTGTTCAACATCTTTGTCAGCAACATGGACAGTGGGATTGTGTACCCTCAGAAAGTTTGCTGAAGACACCAAGCTGCGTGGTGTGGTCAACATGCTGGAGGGAAGGGATGCCATCCAGAGGGACCTGGACAGGCTTGAGAGGTGGGCCCATGTGAATCTTCTGAAGTTCAACAAGGCCAAGTGCAAGGTCCTGCACCTGGGTCGGGGCAATCCCAAGCACAAATACAGGCTGGGCAGAGAATGGATTGACAGCAGCCCTGAAGAGAAGGGGTGCTGGTTGATGAGAAGCTCAACATGACCCAGCAATGTGCGCTTACAGCACAGAAAGCCAACCATAACCTGGGCTGCACCAAAAGTAGCATGACCAGCAGGTTGAGGGAGGTGATTTTGCCCCTCTGCTCTGGTGAGACTCCACCTGGAGTTCTGTGTCCAGCTCTGGAGCCCTCAGTACAGGAAAGACATGGACCTATTGGAGTGGGTCCAGAGGAGGGACATAAAAATGATCAGAAGGATGGAACACCTCTCCTATGAGGACAGGCTGAGAGAGTTGGGGTTGTTTAGCCTGGGGAGACTTTATTGCAGCCTTCCAGTACTTAAAGGAGGCCAAGAAGAAAGCTGGAGAGGGGCTTTTTACAAGGGCATGTAGTGATAGGACAAGGGGTAATGGCATTAAACTGAAAGAAGGTAGATTTAGATTAGATACAAGGAAGAAATTCTTCACTATGGGGGTGGTGAAGCACTGCAGCAGGTTGCCCAGAGAAGCTGTGCATGCCTCATCCCTGGAAGTGTTCAAGGTCAGACTGGATGGAGCTTTGAGCAACCTGGCCCAGTGGAAGGTGTCCCTGCCCATGGCAGGGGGACTGGAACTAGATGATCTTTGAGGTACCTTCCAACCCAAACCATTCTATGATTCTATGTTCACAACAGTGCAATGGCAGCTGACACTATGAAGTATGTCCAACATCCTCTCTTTCACTTCAGGATCTCTTCATTTTCATCCAATGCTTTCTTATCTCTTCTGGACAATTCTACAAACAAATCACCAAAGTCAACAACTTACATTGCAGTTTCCTTTTCCAGAATGAATGAGAGTCCTTTGTGTGATTGTCTACAACAGAGTGAAGAACAAGGTCCAGGAATCTTTCTTGGTGTTGGATTTGCCCACAAATTCTATTCCTGCTATTAGGAATGCTTTGCTTTACACCTATGTTTTACATCACCTGCTTTCTATTTCTTGATTTTTCTTTTTATGATGTATTATTGTCATGTCATTCACATGAAAACTGTGAGGTTTAGTCTTAAGAGTTTATTACTCGTGCTGTTAATTCCCAGCTGGAGTTGTAATTATCTCCTCTGGACATCACAAGCAGTTGTTACAAAGATGACTTCAAAGTAGCTAATAGAGAATGATAAAAGTAAGTGTAGAACAAGCTGTAAGGAAAGAAACTCTACAAGGCCAACTCAAATTTCTTTCTGTAAATGCCGTTAAACGATGAAAGTATCGTAAGACTAAAAACATGACACTTGCAGTTTTGTGTCTCCCTTCTTCTCCGAGCTGCCAGCTGCTTTTTAATGACAGTATTTTGTTCTCATCTCTCCCACTCATCTTGTAGCTACCGTAACTGCTTTCAGGCTCCTGTCTTGCACTGACACACATCCATACTTGTTAGCCAGGGAGAAACAACTCTAGTATTTAGCATTCGGTGCATCTCAAACACATGGATTTGTCACGTCTCTCATTGCAATTTCAGCTATCAGAGCAGTCTGTGGTCCACTAGAAAATGACACCAATAGCCAACAGATTTTTTTCTGGCAGGAGACTAAATAAAATCTGTAGTATAGCAACAGTCCTCCAAGAAATGAAAGCTTCCTCATCTCTCTGATCTTGTCCTCAATTACTCTTAACCTAATTATTCAATCAGTACTCATAATAAGTCCACTTTTTCTGTCTCTATTATTGATTAGAAGTGTTGTTTGTTGGGGTTTTTTTCACTCCATGATTTGGTCCTGCAAGTTGATGAGTGCACTCAACTGCCACAGACTTAGGACCAGCTGGGGCATAACAATGTGCAGGCGTGCTCAGTATCACGCAGGACTGAGCCCCCAAGTCATCCTTTTCATATTTAATTGCATCTTCACTTGCAGCAATCAGCGATTAAGATCAGCGACTGAAAAAGTGCAAAGGTCCAAGGAACTTTTTAGGTACATCCTGTTAGCACTGCTGAAACACATCTGTTGTTGGAGCCACTTGCCTACAAAGGAGACATGGGGCAGCACTGCATACAGCTGCTTATGGCTTCTCAGCTCAAGTTACCAATATCCATTTACAGGCAGAACCGCTTCCATATGAGACCAGAGCAAGGGCTGAGAGGGCTGCATTGACAGCAGAGTGCCACAACCACTCCACTAACATTCTCTGGAGTACCCGCCTAAACAGAAGCAAGTAGCGGCTCCTGCAGGGGAACATTTCTGTCTAATCTACTGACAGTGAAATAGTCCCAAACAAACCAATACTTGACTCTTAAAATCTTCTACAGACTTGACCCCGAAGTGAATTTCAACTCATTCCAGAGCTCCATAATCCTCATCTTGAATAAACAGCTGACTAGTAAACTCCAAGCTCCAGCTGCATGTGGCATAACCACTGTGCTGTATATGGATGTTATAATGTCTCCTGTAGGTTATTATCTCCTGTAAGGTCTCTGTTCTTGCATGGCTGCACATCTCAGGAGCCTTTGCAATGTCTGGTATTATGACAAAGAACTATCTGTACAGGCATGTGATCTGACAGTAATAGCTTCATCTTGCACTAGTCACAGCTGTTCTCATCAGTAGTACTGCTTCTTTCCTTTTTCTCTTATTTGCAGGCTATAGAGATATCTATCCAAAGTAATTTGCTTTTCAGTGTTTCTCTGAGTCCACTGTATATAAAAATGACACACCAAGGGTTCTGATAGATTTAACAGCATGCCACTGACACTCATCTCTCTCAACAGCTGCAACTACTATCAACTGCAACTGCTGCAACTACTGAAATGACAGCTTGGCTTCAAGAAATTTTCTGCTGCTAAATCTGGACAATACTAGAAAGATGCTGGTAAGCAAGGAGAAACACTTGTAAGATTTAACCAAGAAATTATCTTCATCTTCCATCAAAGGCATCATGGTGTCAGTCCTTGAAGTGTTGGCTGAATCTTTAGGTGGTTAGGTAATATCAGTAGACAAAATACTTTCTTCCCCTGGTTAGCTTGCTGAGAAATTTGCTCCTTTGTTCCAGATATCCACAAGAGTCCATGTTCTTGTTAACCCAAAACCATCAGTCTGACTATGTGAAACTACATGTGGAGAGACTATACAGTAATAAATAGCAGAGGGTCAGCTAGTGCAGGCATTTGCTTGCCTTCCTTGGGGTCATGCTGCTATGAGGACATCAGCTTGCACTTGGTCTTGTGCTCCTCTAGAAGGAAACAGAGCTCAGTATCTGCAAGCAGCATGTTAAGAACTGAGGACAAAACATTCTTTATAGAAACCCGACTATAAGCCAGTCATAGGTTAGGTAAATCCAGACAGTTGGCATCCTCGGTAGAAAATTATGTGCTGACAGTAAAGGGGGATTTTGAGAGGCAATCAAATCCACCCCTTTGCCTGACAGCAGCATCAGATGTACTTAAACCATTCCTGACAGATGCTTGTCCATTTACATCATAGAATATTTAGATGATGGAGCTTCCACAAGTATCCTCTTCTAATGCTGAACTAACCATATGGTTACTTTTGCTTTTTTTCCCTGAAGTCCAACTAAAATCTTCCTTGCTGACATTTATTACCTGCCCTATTGCTTGTGAATATGAAAAATAGTTTGTTACCTTCCATTTTTTCAGTTCTATAATACTAACTCTGCATGGCAATTTTACTCTTAAAAGAGCTTTTTTACCCTCTGAGATACTTGGAATTTTAATACAACATTTATTCTTAAACTCTAGTATGAGTTCACTTTATATCTGGAAAAAGAGAGCTGTCAAAGATTCAGGGAAGAGGACTAGCGGATTCATTATTACTACTGATTTACGTAGAAAGCTTCACGTGCTTTGTTCACTGGTAACAATACAAAGCTGAACATGGGTAAAAAACACTAATGATTTGCATACTCTGAACCTGGGCAGAGAAGAGAAAATTCCAGGAGTGGCAAAAGGATTGTCACAAGTTGTGTTAGACCACATGCTCTCGAAGGTGATCTGCTGTGTTACACACAATCTAAACTATTCAGGAACATGAAATGTGGTGTCAAGGTATTTGCAAAACAAGCAGAGTGGAACAATGTTGAACAAAGCAGGAGTATTGTCAGATTCTGAAGAACAAAAATCCTGTTTCATGGGGTTTTGAAGTCTTTGAAGATCCAATATTTATTTTCATTCTACCAAAGCATAACCTGGTAAAATTACACATAAAATTGACTGCAAATATCAATTTTCAGATCCAAAATTCCAGGTTTTCTTATTCATTTCACCTCGTCTGACTGGAGTTTCTGCTCCCAGATTCAGAACCTATCCTATTGAAAATGTCAGCAAAGCAATATGCTCCACAAAAGCTTTAGTATTTTGAAAATATTTATTTTGACAAACAAAATTGCAACCAGTTCTAACTAGAGCTCTTGATTAAGCAACACCTACATAAAAAAAAATACCAAATAGCAACTAAAAATTGAATTTATGTTTTGACTAGTAACTGAAAATAATTTCTCCGAGAAGATGATTAACTTGATCTTCTTACAGGTTGCTAATGTAATTTATCTTGGAAGAAGATGCTGGCAAATAATAAAAGTTGGATCAAATCCTTAGATCATAGCCCAGTGCTACAGGGATTAAGGGAACTGTTCTCTTCAACTGAGAAAAAAGCACATTCAGTCCATTACATGTTACTGTTCTTATTTTCCTGACAGATTAACAAGATTACTGAGATTTAGAGAGAGGGACAGAGGGGATGAATCTACTGTCACTTCCTCTGGGATACATAAGAAATAGTAACACTATGGCCAAAGAGGTTAGTCTTATTCAAGAACCTGATCAATTTTACAATTCAATAAAAGTTTTTTATAGACTCTGTTTCCTATCCTTTCTCTGGTTTCTGGGCCACATTTCAGCAATTGAAATGCTGTCCACGATTCACTGATGAGCCAGCAAAACCCCTGAATGGTAATGAGAACCTTCCACTGGAAACAGTCACAGCACAGTGCTACTGCTAATTTATCACTGTGAGGCAAACCGCATTACACACAAGGGTGAAAGGACAATTTGAAAATCGATTGCCTGCCAATTTAAAAATCTATTAATAATTCTGGGTTTGCTTTTCAAGTTCTGCACTGATCATTTAATCTTAATATTTTCTTCACAACATAACTGACTTTGGAAAAGATTGCTTGTCTATAAGGGGACATGAAATTTTGAAACTCAGAGACACCCTTTGCTCCTCAGCAAAAGCTTGTGGCTAATTCATTAACTCCCAATAATGCTTTAGGGTTTTTTTCTGAAAGGAACAAAGAAGCATTTTCTTCAGAAGACCTCTGCCTGAGTGCTTAAAATTGTATCAGTACATATGTAGGTGATAACAACAATAATTTTATTGACTTTTCAACAGAAGGTGTGACATGGATTCTTGTTCTTTTTATGCATCTTCTGTGACTGAGTGACTTTGCATCCTGGAGCAAGCTTAAATAACTAGATAATGCAGGAAAAGTTTGCTACCTGTAAACCAATAGTAACAAACACAGAATTTAATGATATTATTTTTAATAGAATTTTAGGTATAGCGGTTTTTTTTAAAAAAACAATGTCAACCAACCTATTGTGGAGTGGAAGGAAAGTTTTCCTAGAAATGCTTCTTGTAGATGCTCACCTGCAAGATTTTGTTCAAATTGGTTAGCCTGAGCTGCTACTTCGATCTGAAGCAGCTCTCGGGTTGCACTTCTTGCTTGACACAGATGTGAGTGAATGACTTGAAAGGTGAGCTCCCTGAGGCCCCAGCGTTTTGGGGCTGTTTTGATCTACATTCAGCTTCACACAACAGCAAGTGAGCCAGCTCGCTGAAGTGCACGGGGAGCGAGTGAAATCTCACGGACTGATTCAGCACCTATAAATAAATACTGACTGACTCATTTAGGCCTCTTCCTCGAGGAACGGTGGTCGTAAATGACATCAGGATAAGCTGATAAAATAGGAAACAGCCCCCGAGTGTGAAAGCTCTTCCTTAACCCTCTTCATGTTTTCCTGTCTTCCCCAAGGAGTTCTCTCCAGCCTGAGCAGGTGCTTTAAGGTCTTTATTCAAGCACCTCGGCAGAGGGAAGCAGAAACTGCCGGTCAGCGTGGACGTTTCCAGGCTTGAAACATGTCACCTTCCTATTCCTATGTTTGCAGTGCCCGAGCAGGCCCTGAGAACAGTAGGTTGGTTTTTGGTTTTTTTTTTTGCTGTTAATACTAGAAAGATCTTCCATTTATTAAAGCTTTGTGGCCGTCTGTCGTTAACGGGGAGCCTGCAGGCAATGAAAAACAGGCCGAAGAAAACCAGAAGGCGGCGGTTCGTTATTGCA
>NW_010564076.1:0-73735 GCF_000687285.1 Phaethon lepturus
GCCCCGCCGGCGCGTCCCCGCGGCGCCCCCCGGGAAGGGCGACCTGCTCCTCTGAAGGGCAGGAGGTCCCCATGCCCCCTTTCTCGCTCCCCCCAACCCCGAGGGGAAAGCTTGCTGTCCTGCTCTTCCCTTTTCCTCCTTTTTTTTTTTCCCACCCGGCAGGAGAAAACAAAACCGTGCTGTGGCAGGGAAAAAAGGCGGTAAACAACAGGAAACATAGAGTACGATGATCATTGAGAAATAAACCATATCCTGGAGCAGTTCTTAAAAGCTGTCTTTCAAGCCTGCTCTCGAAACCTGAAGGACTTTCTGGATGCTTATTTAGGATCGAGAGTAATTATTTTAACATTAAAAAGAAAAGAAAAACCAGCTCCAAGTGCGTTGTGTAAACAGGATACCTCTAAATCAAGTATGTCAAATAAACAAGCGCACCAAAAGCTGGCTATCACTTCTTTATCCTTGCTCTGAACTCTCCCTGCATTATATAGTGTTGATAAACTGCTGCGAGTACGTTTGGGGAAAAGATACAGCGATGATGAGAACATAGTTCTACTTATTGGAGCACATTTGTAGCCTTACCTGCCAAGTAGTTGTTTCAGAGGTTCATCTGTGCGTTTCTCATCAGCCCTCCAAGGAAACAATTTACTAGATGCTCAGTGCAGACATATGATTCCCTGGTGTCAGTGTCTCTGTCCCAGACGTTTCTGACTGGCTTGTGGCTTGGTAACTTACTGCACTCTTCTGCTCTGCCTTGTATCAAGAGCTGTGCAGGTATCAACAGCTCCCACTTGTGAAGCCAGGGAAGAGAGCGATTGGGTAGATTTCCACCTAGCTCCACATTTCAAACTGCTGATTTGCTGGAAGGGTTACAGTCACTTAGAGAATTGGTCTAGGCTTCTGACAGGTTTATTCCAAAAAAGAGTCCTGACCCAAAGTTCATTAAAGACAATATGAATATTTCTACAACCACGGTGGGAATTGGTTCAAACCACTGTGAGCTCACTGTTGGCATGAAGGTATTTTTAAGTGCCACTATTCTATTAACAGCTAGTAAGAACTAGTAAGAACTCCTTGGGAAAAAGAAAGATTACTATAATGAGCACCTTTTTCATGAAGTTGTTGAGGGAAGGTCAGGGACCTGCTTCTGCTCCCCTGCAGCTATTGGCAAAAACATGTACTACAGAAGGCAGGTTACAGCCACTGGCTGTAGGATGTCCTCTGGTCTCCATAGGTTCAGCCAAGCCACCAAATACAGTAGGTAAGAGGAGGGAAAGGGGGGACATTGTAAAACTATTAGGTCCAATTTTGGGCATCTGTAAAGCCAGTAGGAGCAGGACTTAATGTTTCATTTTGAGCTGTTGCTGCTTACAAAGAAATTCTCAAAAAATTAATCTTCCAGTTTTTCTCTTTTCTGGTCTCAGTCCTGGGATTAGATCTGAGCACCCCTCTAACCTGCAGATTTCTGTTATTTCCCCTGTACTCGTTTCACCCTCATCCCTCTTCTGCCTTCTCCAGCAAGGGCTCTAGGCTATTAAGAGAGATGGAAGTAGTCAGGGAAGGGAAGGGGAGGGAAGGGAAACTGGGCAGTGGGAAAGATTTGGGTTGTGCATAAATAATAACATCTTTGAGCAAGAACTTACCTAGTGTGAGTGTCACAGAAATCGGCTTATATTTTTTAATATAGTTAATACAGGTTTTTAGTATAGGTTTTTGGTAAACAATGCAGTTTTTAATATAGGTTTTTTTTTAAAATTCATCAGTTCTTCAGAAAATTACAGGGCTCGCTTCACATTCTTGCAGATTCTTGCATGCTCTTTATGTATATGTACAAGGATTTATGTTTATGTACAAGGATTTATCAAGATTTTCTGTTTTGAAATTATATCAGCATTGTGTTTATGAAGAATACGAACATTAACCCTTATATTTCAGAGCCATTGTAGTGAACGGGTTTATTCTTAGATATGAGGTTACATCTCTTCTATAAAACTTTTGTGCAAGAGCAGTACACATTTTTTTCTCTTTGGAGAGAGATTGTAATTATACCATTGCTACATAAATTGTCTTTGCAAAAACCCTGGCTGCTGAGCTTGCTACCTTAGACTGGAAATATGTGTATGTTTTTTTCTGAAGATTCCAAAATATTTTCAGAGAACACAGTTTGAAAAAAGGTTTCATTCACATAATGGAAAACATATGGATATTAATAGATGTTTTAAAAGTAAAAAATATAGATAAGAGACTGACTTTTTTTTAAGCAGGATATTGTAAAGGTCAAAAGAAACAGAATAAAATTACAAAAATAAATGAAAATGCAACAATCCCCTGCCCAAGCAGCTCCCCAACTCCAAAAGTAGATATTTATTAAAATAATATAAAAAAATGAGGGTTTTTTTTTTAATTAACATTTATGTGAGGTGTGTTTTTAAAGTAAGAACATTTAAGCACTTACTAAAAACTTACACGCAGTACTGAAACATGTGCTCTTCAACAGCTGTTGTTTCCATAAAGTTGGTCCTACCAGTGTTTGCAGGGGCAGGGCTTCTCTTTTTATCCTCATTCATTTTGGAGGACCCAGAGCCCATGCTCATGGGAGTCCCGTGTGTATTTTCCTATTTGTAATTGATGGTTGGCTTGGGGGTTAACTGCATCATTTAAAAATCTATTATCCTTTGGCTTACTGTTCTTGATGTTCATTAGTTACAGCTTGCCTTAAACTTGGCCCTGATTCTACAGCTGGATTGACTAATGCCGGTACGTGGTGCTGGGCAATCAGCCTTAATGACCTTGATGAGCGCAGTGGCCTGTTGCACTTTGCAGGGTTGTGGGACGAGGGGTAGGATCCTGGATCCAGACAGGAACTGTGTTGTACAGTGAGACCTCAGCCCAGGCTGAGACTTTGGATAGGATTAAGACAGAAAATAACATAAAAAAATACTAATATTTGAATCTGAAAATTAACTATATGTTCTCAGTTCTTACTTTTTATGGCAGGTCGGACACATTTAACTCTGAGTGGTTTAAGTCTCCGTTCTTAGGCACATTTATAGCATCTGCTAATGCCTTTATTTTAGAGTCAATAATGTAAAACACTTATTAAAATATCTTCTATACAGAAATGTAGCTAATTGGCTTTATTATAGCTTTCATTTTTTCACAGAATATTTTGTTTGCTCAGTATGTTTTATCGAGAAAAAAAAGATTAAGTGAGATTAAGTAATCTATGGTAAACCAGGGTGGTTTCGTTTTGATTTTTTTGTGTGTGTGTGTCTGCAGAGTGCCATTTTTATTGAGTAAGGCTCTTTGATAAACAGCAGTTTCACATTATATAAAACAACCAGATTTAAAATTTAAAATTAAATGCTTTTGCACTATGGCTTATAGGACTGATCCTGAAAAAGTGTTTTGCTTTAACAGGCCAGGATACAGCAAGGTCTTCACTCATGAATCCAAACTGCTCTGGAGTACCACTACTTACAAGAGAGACTTGCTTTGCTGCAGCCAAGCCTTAGTCTCTGCTGAATACGAAGGATGGCTGTGAAACATACAACTCCTCTACTTAAGATTTTCTGTCATCAGTTTCTTAATAAATTTGATCATCTTCTCATACCAAACACAAAGAACTTTGCAGGTAATCTTATATCAGCTGGTGAAAAAAGAAACAAAGTGTGAGAGAAGAAATGAAATACAGTTACCCCTTTTCCATTAGAGGAACAATTTAGGAGAGGGAAGATATCATCAGAAACCAAACTTATAGGCACTGGTATAACTTTCTTCCCATTTTAATCAAATGCAAAAGGGACAAATAATTGAACTAGAGAACTTCAATATACTTACAGATTCTCATAATATGCAGTAAATCTTTACAGTTCTACTCTCCAAGGAGATTCTTGAGTAAATAATAATGACTTCGGCCTCTTGGATAAATGAAGATGGATGTACTGAGAAAAATCTAATTATGGATTTCTCCTGCCTTGACTCCTATCCTGTGTGCTAGTATTACATCATTGATACTTCATATATATTCCCGCAGTGGTGTACTAAAATGAAGCTTAATGCAAGAAAAAAGGAGCACAAACACAACAACAGATTTGTTTCTTTAATAATTCAATATTAAATCTGGTGATTTTGGAAACAAAGAATGTACCAATTTCTTTGAAGATTGACTAGTGCTACCAAGTCAATACAACTACGCTGCAAACTCTATTCTGTGTATCATCGACAGAATTGTTCACTAAGGACCATGTCTTCACTAGCAGTGGTTTAAAGGCATTCCTACAGTAATGTACCATAGCAGCAATTCTTTCCTAGTAAGGATGCAGCTTATCTTGTTAAAGCTATATATTGCATACTTTATCTGATTGCCTCTGAGGTAAGCTAAATACCTAAATGAGTTAAACAGCTAAAAGCTCTGGGGTGTTTTCATTTTTATTTTTTTTTAATGCAAGTGGGCTTTTAACAGGAACTTCTGGAAGACATTTTCGTATCAGTGGCTCACAAAGCTATGCCAGCAGAAGTCTACAATGCAGGCATAGCTTAATTTCAGATTGATACAGATGGCAGAATATTGGAAATGTTATTGAGTGCATTACTGGAAGAATATATCTGAGGTCCCAGCTTGTCTGGTAATTTTTACTGCTAATACTGAAGGGAAAGAAAAACGCTCTTTTCATGTTAGAGCCCAGTCTGGCTGTGCAGAGACTGCCGTTAGAAAACTGAACATGTTTTGTATTTGAAGCATGGTTCTGTATATATGAGATCAAACTAATGGAGACAAGGAAAGCATTAAACTCCATAGTAACCCTTTTTACAGTGTCCTTTCAGAGACATATTAAGCTTTGAAAGTCTTTTTACCCATGTGAGGGTTAACCGTCTGTTCTCTCTGCATGTTTTTCTTCAGTATCCATTACAAATGTTAATGATTAATTATAGATCTGTCTTTTTTTGAGCTCTTCTCTAACATTCCTGATTTCAGTCTTTTGTCTGGAAGGACCATAAGCTTTTTGGAGTCACAAATCATCTTTATGTTATCACATTTACAGTATGTAGGACAACAGAATCATAGTCCACCAGTATGGTTCCAAATGACAGCTAGTAATAATGATCATGTATTGTCTCCAAATCCTATATTAACATAGGCTAGACAGCTGGGAGATGTGAAAAACCTCAAACTCCTTAGATATTAGAAAAATATGCAACAGAATGGGAAGTTTGTGTATGCAGACAAGCCAAAGTTCGTAGCCCACAGAGGGATTTGAGAAGCTGCCTTCATGCTGACGGCAGGAGATGTGAAAAAAGGCACTTGGTGCTTTGGAAATTTCACCTCAAGTATGTATACAGTCAAAGGTTTTCATTCCAGTTAATGATAAGTTAATGTTCAAATTTTCCTTTGCAAATTTGCAGAGCAAGCAGGAGAATATTTTGAATTTTTTATGCTGGTTAAAGTTAGATACATAAAATCATTCACATACTTTATGAATCATTAGCAAAACGATAGGCACAAAATTCACTTGTATCTAACAGGTTGAAACTTCTAAGAAAGTACTTTTGGAAAAAAATCAGCTTTTTGGTGGGGGCATAAGATTGAAGAACAAGTAGGACAGTGATTACAATTGTTGCTATAAAGTTCCACTTGAGTAAAATCCGTACAATAATTAATATATTTTGAGTACGGACAAACTCCACAACTCCACTGGTGTATTCAGAATATGAATTATCACATTGGGTGTCAATATTCACAAAGTTCAGTTGAATTCACTCTTCTGAGAAAACACTTTCCAGAAACCCAGCAGCTATTACTAAATCCAAAACCAGAAGATTCATTGGAATATTCCAGATTATAGTCAGAAAGGTATTATTAAGATATATTAGTATTATAATCTGAGGCATGAATCATGGTCTTGATTAGTCCTATAAATTTGCTTAAGATTATTTGTTAGTATTGCGATTTTAAATATTTTAAAGTAAAAAAATACTAATTTGAGTAATTACTGTTGTAGCTGTAATGGCCTAGGGACATAAGAGAGACAAGGTTTGTGAGAGGAAATCTCTCTTTCAAAACTAGCTGATGTATTTGGAAAAGAAACAGTACTCCCACCCCACCTCCAGTTTATTACCTCCCCTTTATTTGAATAATATTGAATACATAAATGCTGTCTGATGAACCTGAGTCACGTGACTGCAACAGAACTATTTGCAGCATGAATAACGAGTGCCAAGATTAGGTCCTGTCATGTTTTATCTAAATGCCTAACTGAATAACCTACTACAAATCAGAGTCTAGATGCTACTGCCTGAATTTATGTAAGTTTTTATATGAGTTTCAAAGTGGCTATGACAAGAAGTTTCTTTTCCCCTTTTTTCAGTTGCAACCATCTCAACTACGATCACTCTGAATTGGATAACATGTGCCAGACTGAGTGTCTGATATAAAGTGGCTTGCAAGGTTTTCTGGCTTTCTTTTAAGAAGCATTGAACTGCAGGAACATACAAATTAGGATGTAAATTCATGGTTGATATAAAGGGATACAACCCCTTCAAAACTGATGTCATACATTTATTTATATATTTCTTTATGATTAAATCTGGAAAAAAAACAGTTACAAATTCTATTCTTATCATCCATATTACCTTTAATGAGGAATATAGTCTCTGGAACATGTAAAGCCTTCACTTATTTTGAAATAATTACACTGAAAGCAAATGCAAACAAATAACAACAAAAGCAAAAAAAAAAAAAAAAAGAAATGCCATTGCATATACCTGAATGTAAACAATTTTCATACTATAATGTAGTTTACTCTTACCTTCTTCTTTGATCTGTTTATTATTTGATTTACGATAGATTAGAAGGCCTGGACAGTGTTTTAATTTATATTCATTAAGGTGCAGTGCAGATACATGATGTTATAAAAATGATAGGTAATAATTACCTGTCATTTTATTTCCTGAAAAGAAAAAAGGCACACTACATGCCCTAAAGATAGCTGCTGCATGTTTAGTTCGGTGACTGAATGTTGTACATCTTATGGTATGTGCCCATCTTTTAGTTCATCATGAAAGGCAGCCAAGTATGGATACATTCAAGTCCAGAGGAGACGACAGTCTCCTTAGTCTGGATGCCTGAATATTGCAGGACAGACAATGTCACCTGGTAGTTTCTCTGCAGGTGGGAGTTATTCTTCCCTTTTGCTCTCTAGCACCAAAATGTATTGTTTCCATCTTATCCCTTAGAAAGGCATTCAATGTTGAATTAAAGACAGTTACGACAAATTTGCCACTTCCCTTGGTAAGCTGCACCGATGATTAATTACCCTCCTTGCTAAAATTTATTTCTTCTTCCTAGCTTGTACTTTGCTGTCTCCAGCGTATCCAGAAACTGAATTTTGTTATGCTGTTTTCTGTCAGATTAAAGTGTCCCAAATATCAGAATTCTTCTCCTCTGGGTCCTTATGAACCATGATCAAGTTGCCTTTTAAACGTCTGTTTAATACACTAAGTAGATTGTGAATCAGGATAACAGACCTGATGATGAGTCTCTCAAGGTGCTGAAGTCACTCTCTGGCTCAGATAATGGTGTGACATTTGGAAGAATTTCTTAAAGAAGTCTGTAGAGTTTTTAATCATTTGTTTTAATTGTAATGACACATTCTTAAAAAAAAAAACAACAAACACCACAGATCCCATCCCTCAGAATTCTCTTAACAGGCATGATTCTCCTGACTAGCTGTAGCTTGAGCTTTATTTTGTCTACATTATCCAAACACTGCAGTGTGAGGTAAATCTGCACATGATCAGATGCTAAGATGTTTCAATAGCTTTCTCACCTTTGTTTCTGAATGCTTCAAAGCCTGTAGTTCAATGTATCTTCCTGACAGCTCTGTGACACAAGATAGTATTATTATCTTTTTTAAACAAAAAGAACTGAGGCACAGAGTGACTTAGACAAACGCTGTCAAAAATATAAATTCAATTAGGCTGCCAACTTTCAGATACTCGGAGACAAATTTTTTGAAACCTTAAAAGTGCAGGTGAACAAATTAGTCTGAGGAGGTCATTAGCTTAAGGAGATGTTAACCCTCCTCATAGGTGTTAGGCACCTAACTTCTCAGGTCCTTCTGAAAATCCCTGTAGGCATGATTTTTACAATTTTTGGTGCCATATTTTGGCTGTATTTAAAAATATGGCCCCTGGTGTCCTCATTTTCAGAGTACTTAGGATTGCTATGGCACCTTGTATATCCAGAACACAGCTCAAGTACACTTCGCTTGCAGATGTGAGCACTCAACACTTTTATAAATCAGTCCTCATATGTCTTGGGTTGAGTATTTGCAACATTTCTTCTTACTTCACTTTCAGTCATTCACTCATTTTTTCTCCAGTCACTGAAAACAATCCTTCCCTTTTTCCTTTACTTCAAAACTCTGGTTACTGCAATACTCAGCATCTCAAGGACTTTGTCAGGAGGAAAGAGATGATGGCTTCTTCCTCCTCGCCTGAGAGTACATTTGGGGCTATTTTGGCTTTCTGACAAAGTCTACATGAAGCTTTTTCTTCATTGACCTGCAATTTCAAATTACTTCTGAATTTATTCTATATGGTATATATTACATGTGTCATATATTTATTTCCTCCTTCTCTTGGTGACTTCTAAAATCAGTTTCACCCAGCTCCAGGAGCTGCATTCCTTTAGTGCTCAGTAGTTGATAATGGGCAAGTTGTATACAGCCCTGAATCCTCTGGGCTTGGACCCACACTTCTGTGGCTCCTGCTAGCATCCTGTGCTTGTATTGCACTACACCACATTGTATTCAGGAGTCATACGTAATTCATCCTACACGGATTAACTACCAGAATAGTTGCCTGTAACCAGTATCTACTGCAGGAAATACATCAACATTACAACAGCAATAGGTGCTGCAGCACAGAATTGTGCAAAGTTGAGCAAGGCTAAAATAGAATAGGTAATATCCACCTGGTCTTTAGGCAACTAAGCAAGCTGACACAAAACTTGCAAGTCCAGACAAGGAGAGTTTGAAAAGCCCCATCCTGAGTCCTCGCAGTTATTAAAAAGCCTGCAGAGTCTTACTAGGCATGGTGATACTGCATTTACTTGGCTACAGGGACATACTAGTTACCTCATTTGGGAATCTAAAATTAGACAAGGGGAATCTAGATTTTGGAGACCAAGCTACAACCAGGCTACTCCTAGCAGTGAGGAGCAAAAAGATGTGTTCCTCAGCCTGCTGTTCTAATTAATGGTAAAGATACAGCTTCATCACTCTTTGGGTTGTACCAGTCATCAAAACCAATATGGTTTAAAATCCTAAAGGAATAATGAGCTTTCCAACATTTTAATTTTTAATGTTGAACAATTTCCTATGAATTTCCAAGAGTTAAATTATCACTGTAGAAGCTGCAAGGTAGAATTGATATCTCATCAAGTAGACTGATTTTTTTTCTTTAGTCTTAGTCTGACTTCACTACTCAAAGGAATGACTCTGTTATATGGATAATGATGGTTCTGCTATAAATCCACACATATATTCAGGTTGGACCATGAGACTGAGAGGAGGAAGGTCTTTGCTAGGCACCCTGAAGGGAGGAATGTAAGCCATGCCAGTATATCCGGGTGGTTCCCTGTTTGGCATGGTGTGGGCGGACTCTGGCTCCATGTTTTCACATGGACCACAGTAATAGTGTGCAATAGTAATGCTGACCTCTGCCAGCACTGCAAAATTTTAGAAGAGGAAAACAAAGCAACTCTCTTGTGGGTAAGAATCAGGGACTAAGGCAACAAAGGGAACTTTGTGGTTGGTGTCCACTGCAGGAGCCTATTGACAAAGCCTTCTTACTCCTGCTACAGGAGACATCATGCTCACAGGCTCTAGTCTGGGGGACTTCAACCACCACGACATCTGCTGGAAAAGTAGCACCGCGAGCTATAGGCAATCCAGGAGACTCCTGGAATGCACTGAGGATGATTTCTTAAGCCAGGTAACAGACAGCCCTAGCAGAGGGGATGTGATACAGACCTGTTGGTCACAAACACAAGTGAGCTAATCAGTGACATCAAGACTAGAGGCAGCCTGGGCTGCTGTCATCGTCCACTGGTGGAGTTCACAGTCCTAAGGGACAGGGGGCAGGCAAAGAGTAAAGTCAGGACCCTGAATTTTAGGAAAGGGAACTTGCAGCCCTTCAGGGAGTTAGTCAATAGGAGCCCCATGGAAACTGCCCTCAGGGACAAGGGAGCAGAACAGACCTGGCAGATCTTTAAGGACAGTTTCCACAGAGTGCAAGAGCTCTTGATCACCAGGTGTAAGAAATCAGGAAACGAAGGTAAGAGGCCAGCATGGCTGAGTGGAGACCTGCTGGGCAAACTAAAGAGTGAGAAGGAAATGTACAGGCAGTAGAAGCAGGGACAGGTATCCTGGGATGAGTACAGGGACACTGCCTGGTTGTGTAGGGATGAGGTCAGGAGGGCCAAAGCATGGCTGGAGTTGAACTTGACAAGGGATGCAAAGAATAAGAAGGGCTTCTACAGGTATGTTAGCCAGAAAAGGAAGGTCAAAGAAAGTCTACCCCCATGATGAGCAAGACTAGGAAACTGGTAACAATGGACGAGGAGGAGGCTGAGGTACCCAAACACTTCTTTGCCTCAGTCGTCACTGGCAATCTCTCTGCCCACACCTCTCCAGTGAAGGGGCAGCAAGACAGGGACTGAAGGAGCAAAGTCCCTCCCACTGTAAGAGAAGATCAAGTTCGTGACCACCTGAGGAACATGAACATGCACAAGTCTACGAGACCCGATGAGATTCATCCCAGAGTCCTGAGGGAATTGGTTGATGTAGTTGCCAAGCCACTCTCCATGATATTTGACAAGTCCTGGCAGTGAGGTTAAACCCCTGGAGACTGGAAAAAGGGAAATATTGCACCCATTTTTAAAAAAGGTAGTGTCCTGGTTTTGGCTGGGGTAGAGTTAATTTTCTTCCTAGTAGCTGTGATAGAGCTGTGTTTTGGATTTAGTATAAGAATAATGTTGATAACACACTGATGTTTTAGCTGTTGTGAAGTAGTGCCTCTATAAAGTCAAGGACTTTTCAGCTTCCTGTGCTCCTCCAGCCAGGACAGCTGACCCAAACTGGCCAAAGGGATATTCCCTACCATATAACGTCATGCTCGGTATATAAACTGGAGGGAGTTGCCAGTGGGGTGGTGATCGTGGCTTGGGAACTGGCTGGGCATTGGTCAGTGGATGGTGAGCAATTGTATTGTGCATCACTTACTTTGTATATTCTTTTATAATTACTATTTTCTCTTCCTTTGCTGTCCTGTTAAACCATATTTATCTCAATACAAGAATTTTACCTTTTTTTCCAATTCACCTCCACACCTCTCAGGGATGGGGGGAGGATTGAGCGAGTGGGTGTGTGGTGCTTAGTTGCTGGCTGGGGTTAAACCATAACAAGTAGAGAGGAGGACCCTGGGAACTATTGACCCATCAGCCTCACCTCTGTGCCTGGGAAGATCATGGAACTGATCCTCCTAGAAGCTATGCTAAGACACATGGAAGACAGGGAGCTGATTCGAGACAGCCAGCATGGCTTCACCAAGGGCAAGTCCTGCCTGACCAACCTAGTGGCCTTCTATGATGGAGCAACCACATCAGTGGACAAGGGAAGAGCTACAGATGACATCTATCTGGACTTCTGTAAGGCCTTTGACACGGTCTCCCACAACATCCTTCTCTCTACATTGGAGAGATAAGGATTTGATGGGTGGACTGTTGGGTAGATGTGGCATTAGTTGGATGGTCACATCCAGATGTTAATGGCTCAATGTCCAGATGGAGATTGGTAACAAGTGGTGTCCCTCAGGGGTCCATATTGGGACCAGTACTTTTTAATATCTTCATCAGTGACAAGTGCACCCTCAGCAAGTTTGCAGATGACACCAAGCTGAGTGGTGCAGCTGACACACCTGAGTAATGGGATGCCATCCAGAGGGACCTGGACAAGCTCAAGGAATGGGCCCATGTGAACCTCATGAGATTCAACAAGGCCCAGTGCAGGGTCCTGCACCTGTGTCGGGCCAACCCCCATTATCAATCCAGGCTTTGGGACGAAGGGATCGAGAGCATCCCTGCCCAGAAGGACTTGGGGGTACTGCTGGATGAAAAGCTGGACATGAACCAGTAATGTGTGCTCGGAGCTGAGAAGGCCAACCATATCCTAGTCTGCATCCAAAGAAGTATAGCCAGCAGGTTGGAGGGAGTGATTCTGCCCCTCTACTCTGCTCTGGTGAGACCCCACCTGCAGTACTGCGTCCAGCTCTGTGGAACCCTCAGCACAGTGAAGACATGGACCTGTTGGAGCGGGTCCAGAGGAAGGCCACAAAAATTATCAGAGGGATGGAACACCTCTCCTATGGGGACAGGCTGAGACAGTTGGGGTTGTTCAGCCTGGAGAAGAGAAGGCTCCGGAGAGACCTTACACTTTAAAGGGACGTACAAGAAAGATGGGGACAGACTTTTTAACAGGACCTGTTGCGATAGGACAAGGGGTAATGGTTTTAAAATAAAAAGGGCAGATTTAGACTAGATGTAAGGAAGACACAAGGAGGGTGGCGAACCACTGGCACAGGTTGCCCAGAGAGGCGGTAGATGCCCCACTCCTGGAAACATTCCAGGTCAGGTTGGACTGGGCTCTGAGCAACCTGATCTAGTTGAAGATGTCCCTGCTCACTGCAGGATTGTTGGACTAGATGACCTTTAAAGGTCCCTTCCAACCCAAACTATTCTACGATTCTATGTGCTCTGAGTACCTTGCAGTACCTTGCAGTCCATGATTTGGTGAATCTGCAGCATCAGTATTTCCAAGTGTAGTCTTGTCCAGGCTGCATGTAGCGTAAAGTAGTTTTCTTTTTTGATGTTCACCTCCAATATGCTGAGGATACTGCAATACCTGAAAATGTCTGCATTTGGAAGGTAAGGCCATAAAGATGCTGATGGAGCATTTTGATAAAGCAGTTTTGCTGCAGCCAGAGGAGGACACCTGAAAATACAGTCTAGGTCTTTGGACTTCCAGCCAAAGCATTAAGCGAAAGAGTACAACCAAACTGTACAGAATTAGATTATAGGCTCAAGCTCACATCAGCACCTCCTTTTAAAGTCACTGGCAGTTACCTATCTATATCCAGAGGCAGAAAGTGGTCTTTAATAGTAATTAAATGACTCTTGTTTATTGCCATCAGTTGATTAATGTGGTCAATTGATGCAACCTGCAGGAAACCACTCAGCAGGCACCACAAAGCAGTCTGTAAAATGTCTATGTATTTCAAATCTTGCAAGCCTGCAAAACCCCCGAGGATCACACAATCCCTAGCAAACCGTTGAGCTGGGATCAAACACTTTCCAGCTGATGGCATTGACTGTAAACCATCTTATGCTATAACAGCATACAATTCATGTAATGCGTGCTGCTCTTGAGTAATGAACAGATATTGCCGAAAGCACACAGGAATGTTAAAAAGTACTTATCTTTTAAATTTTGCACATTAATAACAGAAGGCCGTCTTCAAAGACATGCAATTGTAAAATAATATTTTGGTATACATGGTAGTAATAAAACATGATTTAAAGTAATCAGTGATTATTAAGTTGTTATTTTATTTTAATCCCTTAGGAATGGGTTGCAAAACTAAGTACAGATTTGGAAGTCTGAGACAACCATTCAGTGCCCATCTCTTAAATCTATTCATAGAAGGGGCTGGAGGCACATCTTTAGAATTTCTTGGGGTTTTTTTAAGGATGGAAAATAACATTTTCTTCTCTTCATTTAACATATTTTAACAAAAATATTCATACTGCAAATTAAGCCTTAATGAAAATAGCCTATGTTCCTGACTGATGATAGTGAAAGAAAGCTTTCTGGCACATTTACAAAATGCAAACTGGTGTTTTTGTCAAAGAAAGAAGGCTGTTATCTACATTCATCTTACATTATCTATTCCTTGTGAGCTCTCTTGTGGATCTTCTGCTCATTGTAGTGTTTTCTGTTACCAATCAAATCCCTTTACTCAACAGAAGACCATCATTTTACCACAGAACAATGAACTAAATGAAGGTTCACTTTACTCAGAACTACATTGCTCTACACTGAAATAATTTAAGTCTGCTCTACTTTGCTTAACAACCAAACCATGAGGCAATTCTGATACAAAATATCATCAGGCTTAAATTTTTTCAAGCTTGTCTAAAGTTTGATGCTCTCTCCTTAACATTTCCTATGAGATGGTTGGATGTCTCTCAGCTCACGATATAGCTGTACAAATGATTTTTTGCTTGGTTTGAAATTACCATAAATATACTCCATGACAGCTTTTGAGCTGCCATGACCAATTATGACATATCAAAAGCGAAGGATGATGATGGATGGTGGAATTTTTTCTGATCAAGGAGACCAGAGATTTTTTGAGACTCAAATATTTGTAATTCAGTGCCTAAATCACTCATGGAGGAGGTAATCAGGGGTAGATGGCCCTGTGCCTAATATCAGTTATTTTTCCTTCTGTATTGGATTATTCACACAGATTGAAACTAGAGTGATAGAGAAGTGTCACTCGACAGAAGTTGCCCTCTATCCTACCACAGACCACTGGTGAGGGAGGTTGCACAGGGGTGCAATACGGTAGTTGAGAATTGAGCCTTAAGCTTTGGTAAAAAAGAGGTCAACAGATTCTTGAATGTACTTAGATTTTTCCAAGCTTTTGATACTCCATTTATTCTCAGCTCATTGGGACGAATTCCAGGAGGGAGTCAAAGGACCTCGGCAATTTTCTCTGACAGTTATTTTTGGTCATTTGGACTTGTAACCTCAAATCACATCAGTTCACTAGACCAAATTCTCCTCTGAAACAATCTCAGGACTGTCTGACTTTGTGACAAAGGACAGATAACTGTATCTTCTGAGAGATATTGAAGTGCTAATATAAAATGCACTCCATTATTAGTTCAGATTCAGCTACTATATGTATTACATATATATATTTGCAATATGATGTTGATCCGTTTTATGATTAGTCTTTGATTATCTTAGCACTTTCTTTACTTATTTCTTTCAGTATGTGTGACAGCAGAAAGAAGCTTCTTTTTTTAAAGTTAGGTACCATGTACTAAGGTGAAGGTTTTCTCTTTTATTTTTTTTAGGATATAAATTGAGTTTCAAGATGCCACTTAGCTTTAATATTTAGTGATTGGTGAGTGTAAAATTGGTCATAAAGGGTTTGTCTTATAGCCCATTGTGTGGGTCAATATTTTAGAGCGTGTTTTAGACATTGAGTTGGTTCCAAAGCATGTCTAAGACAATGAAAGATCTCTATTAGTTGCAGTGGTTTTGGAATATGTCCAAAGCTATATTGACTGGAATCAGTAGGAAAACCCTTTCAGCCTCCAGAATTAACCTACTTAGAAACCTCAGTGATATATAGAAGACTAAAGGAAATAAACAAAGACATACATCTTTAGCTGACATGGGACTCATACAGCTTCTTGTGCAACTTACAATTTTGTAATTCAGAAAACCACTGTCCTTACTGTTTCTTTACCTTCCAACAAGAAACAATGTGGAGACTTGGTTTTCTTGGTATTTTCTTTGTTTTTTTCTTTATGTTTGGAAAACGGTTTATTCAAGCTTGAAGTGTTTAAATCAAAACTGGATGTCCTCTTAAGAGCAACATTCTTGCTCAGCTACAAGCTAGGGGACTGGGCAATGACAACTTCCACTGTAGGAAGGAATATTTCTGTTCGTTGCAGGAACTATTAGATGAAAATGTTTGGCCTGCACTAGGCAGCGGGTCAGACTAGATAACCTTAATAGTCCCTAATGACCCTAAAACACGAATCTGTAGCTTGCTTCTAGTTGCCACTTAAGGTCTTATCACCATTACTTTGAATAATTTATAATTTGCAAAATTAGTTCCATCAGACTGAAATTACTGCATGAAATACTATTTTAAACAGAATTTTTTTCCCAGTTAAGGACAATCTCAGAAGTCTGGATTCACACTGGGAATTTTGGCTCAGTGCAGCAATGAGCCAAACTACTTGTTCAGTTCTACTTAGCAGCATCCCCATCCACAAGTTAGGTAAGTACATTTTCCACACAATGAGTAGAGAAATACTTTAATGACTGGGAAGGTACCACAGAACAGGATTTACAAAACCCAGTGTACAGAACTTTTAAGGCAATTAGGAGGGATCAAGCTATAAAGCTTGAAGAATTTGGCTTAAAGTCCCCTTCTCTGTGAAACAGAGATGCCTAAATCCAAGGTGGGTACACACACCTTTGTACACTCATTAACTCTTTCCTGGGGTAGCTACTGAAGTCAGTACAGTTTTGGAAAGGGCTAAACCACTCATAGAACAGGTGGAAGTTTCAATCCCTGATTTGCTGTCCCATTTTTGCTATCAAGATATATGATATGATGTGACCTACTAATATTAGTCTCTGGTGATAATGTAATGCTTATTTATATAAATAATGAAAAGAATTATTCCAAGACAATGCTCAAATTTATGGTCTAATAATACATGTGTACTGTCCTTGGCTCAAGGTCAGCGCAAAGTGAATGTGTTGACTCTCAAGTGGTCAGGGGTGTCTCCTCTTGTGGGTTTTCTCCATGTGGTTACAGCATATGCCCTAGATCAGAATGCCACAGCTAAGGGAGAGTAAAGGTACTTGTGTGTCCCACTGCATTTTAGGCATGAATCAGGCACAAAACTGTTCATTGTGGCCAAGAATTAAGTAATTAAGTGCCATAGGGTTTTGCTGACAGAAAGGAGGGTCTTTAAGTGTCTCCAATGAGGCAATTTCAAAATTAAGTGGCTGAAGAGGCAGCGTTTGACCACAAACCCTGTTCTTGATTCTTGAATTACTTTTTTCCCCCAGAAGTTCTCTTTTAAGCTCAACATTTAAAATCTGGGAAAAATGCCTTACTTGTTCTATGTCTGTTCTGATGAGGGTCCAGAGTGCTGCAGGTACAAACAGGTATTGTGCTAGAAACAATTCCCAGATACATCCTTCCAGAGGACAAAAGTAAGAGAAAAGGGTCTGGACTTGCATGAAAAGAAATGATTCATGGGTCTCATTATTGGAGATATAACATGCTCTCTCTCTCCAGTGGCCAGTTTGAAACATTGGCTGGCAGAACAAAAGGTCCTGCTGTTGGACCATGCCATGCCTTTTGGGAATGTTTAGTGATGCTAGTATTGGGCCGAATCCCTCTCACTTGAGAACAATTATCAGTCTGACTGCTTATATATACATATTTTCAAAATGGGACAGTATATCTGTGACCTCTGATTCTTTGAGAACACTTACATGGGAAACTAGACTGGTCCATTAAGTAGAATTTGGCAGCTTATTCCCACCTCACTGACACCAAATCTGGGAACTTCACTGCATTCTATCACAACAGAATAATAAAGAGTGTGAACTTGGAAAGTTTTCTGTTTCTGTTCCCTGGCAGAAAATGGAAACCTATATCCTAGGCTGACATGGAAAAATTATAAGGAAAAAAAAAGTAAGTTAATGTAAGTTAAAAGTAAGTTTACTCTTTTTTTTGACAGAATTATGGGAAACATTGGCCATACTCTTAGTCAGGCTGTACTGGTGCTACTCTGTTGCCATGACTGGCAACAGTGAAAATAGGCTGACTTTTAGCAGTGGAGACTCTGACCTGTTGTGCTTCCTTTTAATCAGAATTCTGACAGTGTCAAATATAAATGACACGTTTACTACAAAATGGGTGTATGCGTACACATATGTGTGTGTATCTGATGAATAGAAAACTGAAAATCTTTCAAGGACCAATTATTTCTAAACTAAACAGAACATGCTTTTAACTCTTTTTCTGGCACAGACATCCATCAAACAATAACAGGGCATCTGTTGAATAGATATGCACATGCAATGCAAGCAGGCTTAATTTTTATTTGTTGCTCATAAAAGATGTTGCCACAGTTTTATATATTCAATTTTGTATAAACATTTAAGTGAATAAATGAATAAAGTACAGTTACAATGAATAAATGCCAATAAAGACTGTGGTTAAATACAAAGTAACGCAGCAGGAATTTCAATAGATTGAAACTGTAGTTACATCTACTCAAAAGGGTGTTAACAGTATGCTTCAGACTCCCTGCCGTCGGTCTGAAGCAAAAAGAATGCCTGTTGCCCAAATCTTTTCCAAAGCGAATAACTTTATAGACAGAATTTCTTCCTGAGGGAAATTCAGGTATTGATTATTATCATTAACATAGAGCTCTGTTGCATGGTTTATTTGAATGGTTTATTCATTATTCGTTTTTTAACAGTTTGTAGGGGAAAAGTTTTGATGCATTAATAAAGAACATGTGTAGAAGGGATACAAGTATGGCTTGACTAATATGTTGGGCAGTACACTGATTTTTATTACAGACTTATTGAGAGCAAGAATGGAGATTGGTCCTAATCCTAAACTTATGGGAGAAATTACCACCTATATTGATGTTGAAACTCTAGGGTTTTTTTGAAGATATAGCATGATTTTTTAAATGCAAAATATTTAATGATCTAAATGTTTTTGCCATGTTGTCATTCAATTCTTCCAAAAGTATTTGTCCTCTCTGAATTATTCTATATACATTTTACTATTAAAAAAAAAACTTTGATGTATTAGTTATCAGTTGATTTCAGTGTTTAATGTTTAACAGAACCTTCACAACGGAATCCTACGTGGCTGCTATCTCCAGCAAAGACCTTAGTTCTCTCAACCCAGGGAAAGAAACAGGTTGGACCATACTAGAGCAACAGATAGGCCTTCTGAACTCACATAGAAAAAGATGCATTGGGTCTCTTCGTTGTGTTAATATACTCCTAAATCTTATGTCCTCTCTGGCAATTATGTGTTGCTTTGACTTTAAGAGGTTGGTCTTCAGTTATTTTAATCAGCTGTTGCGAGATGCTCAAAGAGAAATGTCTTTTAAGTGTTGGCAAATACTTACTAAAATGCTTACATACTAGAAAGTGTAGCTCAGAGAGCCAGTCCACAAGACTATCTCCTATGCAGAGTAAACTGGGTGAAGTGACACCCAGCTGGTTTAGTTTACCACAGGTTTAGACATTTCTTCCACAAATTCTCTCTATGTTCTCATTGCTTCTGCCTCGATGGTCAATTCCAATGTTTTTTGTGTAAATGTTCTATGAACCCCTTCCCATCAATTGGGTCGATTACAGGACAACTCATCTGTTCTTTGCAAGAATTATGGGATATTTCTCAAGAAGTAATGGCAGCTGATTGATTTTTCCCATGTCCTCAGTTCATGGTAAATGTGATTCTGTCAGAGCATAACTCAGGGTCCTTCCCATCACAGCCGTTCTAGCTAGTCAGAGTTTCAGTTAGCACCGGTTTAAATCACTTCTAAAAGCAGATTAAAGGTTTGTTTATAGGAGATGTAGTAGGTACTGACTGGCAAAAGCCCCAGTTAACTCCTTAGTGAAGGAACCACTAAGTGTGGGCAGGACAGTAAAGGCCACAGTGCATTTGCTAAATGGCACATTTATATCACTTGAAAAGTGCAGCTGAGAGAAAAAAAAGTGGTCATTAAAGTAGTTTTACCTACCACCTGTGACCTGAAAAGGAACTTGTAGTAAGTTCATAGCCTAACTGTGCAAAGTGCAAAAGATGCGGTCCCTTCCCCCCAAAATGTTTGCATTTTGAGGAACTGTCCTTGCTAACAGGGAGGTCACAGCATTTTGTATTTTTTTCAACCAACAAATCCCAGGAACCCTTGCAAACAAATAAAATTGCTTTCCTTAAAACCTGTATCTCCAATACATGTTAATGATCTTATTATACTCAAAGGTTTGCACAACTTGCAGCAGTGCAACATATATCTCCTTTCATTATGACAGCATAAAAAGTTTAGAGTTGCTGCATAATTATTAAAATTAACATATTTTAAAGCCTTAGCTGAGGATAAGGACAAAACCTCTTGATGTTAATAGAATAAATGCTAATGGAGCACTTCCTAAACTTTACTTTAATCTTGATGTTATTTTGATTAATTGAGGATCTGCCCATATCTCTTTTTTGTGCTACTGCACAAGGCTCTTTGGAATTAAAATCTCTCTGGGCACATCTGATGCAAAACAGCAGAAGACTCCACAAACACGAAGCTAATGAGTAAGGATCAGCGGGAAGAGAAGTACAAACCCAGTCCCTGACACTTGTGCCTAGCAAGAGTTCTCAAGGGAGCTCCTCAATAGCATGTACAGGACTGCATATCTCCAGAGAAACTTACTCTGCATGGTGATAAGAAGTGATAATGTGAGCAGGACCTGTACGTGGCATGAAAAAGCACCTAGACAGAGGCTGAACTAATTAAAGGTACAACCTTGTATATAGGAATTGTCTCCCTGAAATGCACATTTAAAGTTGCATTTACTTTAATGTTACTGGAAGTTGGCAATCTGTGCATGCCTGATGGAATTTGTTTTGAAATAAAGCTCTTGAGACACTGCTAAGTCAACAGTGAAGCTGAAAGGAAAAGGTCCCCTTAGTCCTGCAGCAGAGATGCCTGTAAAATCTTCTGACTGCAGTGGAGAGGTATTTCAACACAATTGAAAGCCACCAGGAAAAAAAGTATCTTACGTACATGATTATCTCCCCTAGCCCTTATCAAAATCCAAGGATTATTGATCCTCACATTTGAATTTCACATGCACAGTATAGCAACAATAACGTACAGCGAAAACTACACAGGACTGAGGTTTTGCAAGGCCTCATAAATGAAAGTGAAAAATGTGGCATTGAAGAAAAAACTTCAGGAAGGCAATAAAAAATTCAGCACAGAAAAATAAGTGAGGAATAGTAGTAGAGCAGGACAGCATGTGTAAAACTGTTGCATGGCAAAAAGGGAGTTGCTCTACAGTTTAAACAACATCAGGGTACTGGAAACTGTGAAAAAAAATTGTGTTTATCCTTCACAATGAGCTATGAGGGGAGATGAGGGAGAAGCTGTATATTATATCTAGGCTATTCACAAAGGAAACATCACTCTGCCTGTTTCCTCTACATGTTTATCCCAAATTTGAGCATGAATTGTTTCTATCAGGAGTAAAAGCCCAGAAGACCAATTTGACACAGCTCAATTAATTTATTGATCAGAGCTATGAGACCACAGCCAATCAAAACCATAACATATGTGTTACCAGCCTCTGCTGGGGTGTTCCAGTTGCTTGGGTGAATCAAAGCATATTTTTCTTGTGTTGAGTAATATTCATATCTTTCTTGTTATGAGGCAAATGTGCAGAAAAAAAATAACATCCTTTTGATACTTATTAAAAAAATGTGACCGTTGTCTGCAAAGATTGTACATCATTTACAGATACACTGATATTTTATCATTTGTACTTTTTCTGTCATTTTGACCATACAGAGCCCTACTACAAAGTTTTGTGCTAGAGCTTGAGAATCATCTGAGTGTAACTGACAATTTACTATCAACAGCAGAAAGGTCTTTGTCAAGTAATATTTAAAAATAACTTAGCTAATAAAAGATGCGATTTTGTACTTTTACAGGTGCAGGTTAGGCATTGTCTTGGAGGACCTGCAGGACAGGCAGATGCTGTAGATACCATTCCTGCAATTTTTGATCTGTCAGTTTTAGTAATGGATCATTTTCCCCTTCAGTATCCTTGACAAGATTATATACCTGCTAATGATTAAAGTTTCCCAGTAATTTCTGGACTAAGACTGCTTCTAGCTGCTGAATATATCACCAAACTTTAAACATTTGTGTTCGCCAAACACAATGTGTTGGCCAAATTTTTGTGTTCATGTGGGCTAGTTTGTATTTTTCTTTATTTAGGGTACAGCTGAAATAGTCGGAAATTTTCAGATGACAAAACTAATATTATTTTTCACATTTTAAGTGTCTTTTTAAATGTTAGTTAGGTTTCTGTGCTATGGAGCAAGGACTTAACATTTGGCAGGGTGATTTCTGAAGTAATAAGGATATGATTTTTCTTTCTGACTTTACAAAATCTTCCCCAAATTCAAATTCAAAAGCTATAAGCTTTTGAAATATTATGAACTTAATTATATATGTCTTGTTAGAACTCGTTGTTTCTGTCCTGTGAAGATGCTCTTGCTTCAGTCTGCTCCTTAGTTGCCTCCTGAGCTATAGCCCTGTCCCTGCCACCCTGAATACCCAGGCATTGTCCACCTTTGGGACCTAGATGTTTAGGAGGATATTCCTGTGTCTGCTGTTGCTCCTATCTTTTCAGCAGCCCTGTGGCTCCAGTCTTTGTAACTGAGTTCCCATGTTAGGATCAGCTCTGAGTAATGAGGAAGAAATGTAGACAGCAGGTTGAACTGGATGGACACAGGGAAGGTGGGAAGGGATAGGAGAGATTAATAAAAAGGGAAAGGAGGAGATTAGAAAAGGAGCAGGAAAGGAAGAGACAGAAAAAACAGGGGAGGGGAATAAGGATAAGCTAAAGAGAAGATGAGTTGAGAATAGCTCAAAACCACTGTCCTTCAGAAACTGAGCAGTTCTTTGATCACGCTGCGGCATATTCCTTCGCCATTGTAACGAATTGCTGCCATACTGCCAACTGCATGTTTCTGTCCCTCTCTGCATGGTGACCCATACAGAAGAGAATAACCTTCTGCAGCTACTGCCTAATCTTTTCTTTTAAGTGTTAGAGTGCACCGTGCTGCATATCTGAATCCCTGCTTGAGCCTCACGAGGAAGGGTCCTTCAGGAAAATCCTTTGAATAATATATATACAGGCTTCCCCAGGAAACCTTATTTCTGTCATTTCCTAGCTTTTGAAAAACTCTGATTTGCAATTTTAATATTTTTCTTAGCAGAGAATTTTGGTCAGAATATATGTATATCTGTGCAACTATCTGCATTCTCTTTGAAGTTAGCCTTAGCTATTTTTTCCGAACAGCTGAATGTTAGACTCCTCTGTCAATTAAACTAATTCGATGTGCCTTTTTAATTTTTTTTCCCCAGCAAAGTACTTTGAAAAAAGATATTTTTCACTGACTTATTTTGTGACTGAAATATTATTCTTTGCCAGTATGCCTGGTTACTTTCCACAGCATTCAGTTCTAATAAATATAGCCTCCCAAATTCATAATTCCTCTGCTGGGCTGCTTTCAGCTTCTTGTGTGAATGCACAAGCAGCCTTCCTGCTGTAGCAGTTAGATACATATTTTCAGGGGATCTGACACTGAAGAGAGATAATTGTGTTTAATTTCAGCTTAGGAAAGTCTATTGTAAAAACTGGAATATAATCAAGTCACAATTAGAAAAGCAACTGGCTAAATTTCTTCCATTAAAAAAAGCAATAAGGAGGCATCACATGGAAATCCATTATTAATGAACTAATACATACAGTACAGAACAGTAATTTGTAAATTGCCTTTAAAATGTAAACAATTTCATTTATGGGACAGCCATACAGGTCATTTTTTTAAACAAATACTTTAAAATTTAAATAAACACAAAAGAAAAAAACAAGGTTTCTTTACAATAGATCATATCAGCTAGCAGGAATTTTCAGTATCCAGTACGATTTCAAGCATGCAGTAGACAAATGTTGAAGGTAGAGTGATTTAGAAAACATTATAATAGTCAATATGCATCTCTTCTGTATTATTAAAGGGAATGTTATTATTTGCAGTGACATGGTAATAGACAAAGAAGAAAGAATGGTAGAATGTCAGGAATGCTAGGGACAGAGGATGTCATTCAATTATACGCCTAAGGCCTATGGGATTGTCTTTTCCCTGTTTTCTTGTTGATGTCTGGTCCCTCCAGCTGTTCCTTTACAACTTTGCCTCACTGTAGCACTTTTAGATATTTTTCTGCATGCCTCTCCTAGGGATCAGGAGTCTCAGAACAATCATAATCCCTGGCATAATGCAGGAGTTTCAGAATGAGGACAGAATCACTGCATACAAATCAGGGCAGCTGGAAAGCCTGTACAGCATCCATCTATCACCCTGTGCTTTCACAGCACTGCACCGTACGTCTCATGCTAACCGTATTCAAGGGCTCTGTCAGCCACCATGTTAAAAATATTTTGCCTATGATTTTGAAAATACAAAAGGTGGGTATTAGTCTCAATCGCAAAACTTTTCAAGAAAAGTAGATTAAATGGTCTAGGAAAAAAACCCTCAAGTTCTCAGCAGTTCTAGGCAGTAAAACATGAGGTATGACTTCTGAAACAACGGTGGTACAGCCAAGTTTCTGCAATTTGCACGATAACGCTCCCTGGTATTTACGAGAGAAACGGCTCCTTTTTAGTCAGACAGTGTCGGGTAGCAGCACTTTGTGATACCTGACATTTTTCTCTTCGTTCCTATTTTGTTCTATTATTCCTTGAGATCTTGGACAGGGACCTTCTAGGAAGAGGAGGATGTCTTCCAGTATGAAAATCTCCCAATCTTTATGAAGACTGCAGAAAGACGTTAAGGTGAATTAAAGTACATTATCTTCACTGCCACCTACTGGGAAGCAGTCATTTTTATTGCTCTGGTTTTGTTGCCCGATAACATTAAATAGTTACAAGTATTTCATGCAGTTGTACCCTGCCCAAGCTCAGACAATTTCTCCTGATTGGACAGAAAGCTTACTGGTCTCCACATTCTTTCAGATGTATTCTTTGTGCCTGGTTAAGTACACTATATCATCTTCAAATCCAAATGCCCTGTTTGCCCATTATTTTGAATTTTTCTTCCTCACTGATTCACTCAGTCTAGCATTTTTATTTTCAGGCATGTTTGTATGCATTTTTCTTGCTTTGTTTGATACACGCCATTCATATAAGATGCTTTTAATGAACCACAATAATCCATTATGTATATTTTTCCTGCTTACACTGTGTGGAAAACCTAATGTATAATTTCCTTTTCATGTTTCACTTGGTTTTCTGTTTTCCCCTAAATTTCTTTATTTCTTTTCTCTACTCAATTTTTTTTTTTCTGCAGGTCATAGTTCTTATAATTTCCCTATTATGCAGCAGGCTTTTGGCACCTTTCGAAAAGCAAAGCATTGAATTAGACATGAGAGGGACATATGTCTTTCCTAATTGTCCCTTAATGCTACAACGTAATTAACTACTATAATATACCAGACTATAAGGAGAAATCACTTTTGTGTAGATGGCATCCTGTGGAAGTACTAACATATTGCAGTGGAAAAATATAGACTCCATTGTCAAAGGACAGAGGGAAAGTTGGAGTAGCACCAGGATACACCAGGAACCTGGAAAAAAACTGCAGCCGTTCATCATACTGCTCAAAGAGTCAGAAGCCGCGTATGAGTTTGGCATAGAAGTAGTTTCCAAAACTACCGTCCCGTATCTCCAGTCCTAGCCATTGCATCTCAGCTGTAACGGGAAGCTCTGCCAGCATGGCGCGGTGGAGCCTGGTGCATCGGGCAGTCGACCACAAAACAAGCCGCCTCAGAGACTGGACTGGCATGACCGTGTTAGCAATGCTGAAGACTCAGGCCCGTTGAGCCCAGGCAGAACACATTCTAGCCAAGCTGCGTTGTTTTTAGCACCTGCTTTACCCCAAAATGTGGTTGAAGGGAGAGCATAATCAGAAACGATGAAATAGAACAACAAAGGGAAGATTTTCCAGTTGAACACATGCCCCAATGAGTGCTGCGGTGCTATGACAGCAGACGTCTGCTGAGGATCTGCTGTCAACTAGTGATTATTATGCTTTTCATCCTCAGTGACAGTGAGATCCCTTATAACTGTAAATGGAAGCAATTAAATCTCAGGTGTGATACTGTACAAACAACAGCTTACAAGCATGCCATTGTCACACCACCCTGCTGTTCTCTGGCTTATTTTAGTACATCGTTCTTCCTAAGGAAAGACTGATCATTTTACTGTTGATCACACCTGAACTGAGATATTCAAGGTGGAGTGGCTATGCTCCCAAAAGTTACTTTTTCTTTTTTCTTATTAATGAGCTTCTCTACCATAACAAGATTTATGACATATTTGAAAATAAGGAGTGTTCCTGTGATTCTGTTAAGCTGTATTTATTCCTATTATTCAGGGAAATCTGCATATAATCACATACCATTTTTCAAGTAAAATCTTTGATACTCTGTCCATCAACCACTGACCATCAGACTTGCAAATAAACATTACTTAACAAGAGGAAATCATGGTGTTTTTACACTTGGAATGCCAAATGAAATATTATAGTGTTTATGGGTTCATACATGAGAATATTTTAAAGTTAAATAAGACATTTTGGAAATTGAAAAATATTTTGTAGCATGCTATTAAAAACAGAGGTCTAATATTTCCTGCTTGCTCACTGCTTTGGGGACAGCAAACAAAATGCTACATTCCTTCAGATGACTACCTGTCGTGGTTTAACCCCAGCTGGCAACCAAGCATCACGCAGCCGCTCGCTCGCTCCCCCACCGTGAGTTAGGGGAGAGAATCAGAAGAGTAAAAGTGAAAAAAAATTGTGCGTTGAGATAAAGACAGTTTAATAGGTAAAGCAAAAGCTGCACACGCGAGCAAAGCAAAACAAGGAATTCATTCACCACTTCCCGTCGGCAGGCAGACGTTCAGCCATCTCTAGGAAAGCAGGGCTCCATTGTGCTTAATGGTTACTTGGGAAGACACTGTCCTCTCCCAGCTTCTTGTGCACCCCCAGCCTACTCGCTGGTGAGAAACAGAAAAGGCCTTGACTCTGTGTAAGCACTGCTCAGCAATAACAAAAATGTCTCTATATTATCAACATCATTTTCAGGACAAATCCAAAACATATCCCCATACTAGCTACTAGGAAGACAATGAAGTCTATCCCAGCCAAAACAAGCACATTAGCCTATAAACTGGGTGAATTTAGTGACATGACAATTTATGATGGTAGACTGGCCTAAAGAAAGAAGACTGAAAATAAATACTTACTAAAAATATTACTAACCTGAAATGTACTCTTTCCAAAGCGACTTCCACAATTCCTGAATTTCTATAAATTTCTAAGCATTCTCTTCCTCCTGTTGTACATAAAATCAAGCTGTTATGAGATTATACAGCTTTCTAGCATCACACAAGTGCTAACAAGGATGGGAATATTTCAAACTAAAGGGCAATCTTGTGCCTAAGACACCTGGGGCCAACTACATTGAACAATCACAGCTTACTGTGATTTAAACAGGAATCAAAGTCACTGAACATTTTACGGGATCAGGCTCTTTGCTGATAATTCATTCAGTCTACAAGTGCTATTTGGTATTTTCTCCTCCATTGGATCTTCAGATTCTGAATTTGGGAGACCTGAGCTGGCTCTAAATTCAATTAAAATGGTTTCAAGAAAGCAAAAAGGATCATTTGCCTTGGCTGTTCAGAAAAAGAATGTACTAAAGGTTTCACTTGAATACCTTTAATATCAGCTTCTGCCAGGATTTTGTATTTGTCAAGAAACTAACTTTCAATAACGCAAACAGGAACAGCCTGAAATTCTTCTTGAATGCAAGAGAAAACAGCTAACTATTTTTCATCTATCATCTAATGGGATTTGGATGAGATAATAGGTTTCTTGCTATTAGAAATTATGCTTGTCTGATAAGATGTAATACAATTTGCAAAAAGCTGCAACCACAGCTTATAATGCCATAATCATTTTCTTACTGTTGTCCAGTCAGCTTGTTGTGTGTATTTTCTCTATACATCAAAGAACATCCTTTGATTATAGGTTGTGCAGCTGCTTGTACATGGGTACTCTAATTCCTGACCGAGAGCTCTAGTGCTACCACAGCACGCTTACGAACAAAAAAGGTTAAACTTTTGGTGTTTTAAATAATGACTGGTGACACTGTATGCTGAATGTTAGTAATGATCTTTGCTGAATGCTAGTCACATTTCCCCATCTGTTTGCTATTTGCTATAACAACTGGTCTACTTTAGGAGTAGAAACCTCAGTGGGCTACCAAAGATCAGCTTTAGGTGTGAACTGTGACACTTGGCAGGTTTTGCATGAATCCCTTGGATATGCTTGGTATTAATTTCAGGCTGCAGTCTCTGTACTTTTAACGTGTGCTGGGAAACATTAGTTAGGTTTGCGACAGAATGGGCAACTGTGGCTTCAGGCTGGTTCCTTCTTTTAAGTTGTAAGTCCTTTTTTTTGTTTTGAATTAAGGAAGTGGCATGTCCAAGTGTATGTTTTCACAGATTGGGTCTTAGACATACTGCTTCCACTTTTTTTGTTTACGCTTAATAATCTTCATTTTTGCTGACCTGGAGAATCTTAAAATCTGAAAGTAAAAAAGAAAAGAAAAATTTGCCAAAAAAATGCAATTTGCTCTTTTTGACTTGACTACAAGAAAAACCCTGAGGTCTTCCCAAGTCAGACGAAATGCTTGACATCACAAAGAGAAACAGCTTGTCTAACGGCGGACACTGGACTTGGAGCTGGAGTGCAAGGTCTGAGCCATTTGAGCAGCTGCTTCTGGTAGTTTTCTACCTGTACCCAAATCACCTTAAGTAATTGCACTGTCTTGCGTACTATCACATGTCAAGCCCTGATGTATGTGCCCAGAGGAATTTGGGTGGGACAGACGGTAGGATTACTGCTCCCCATTCCAGCTCTCCTTAAAAAGTTGTGCCTCCCTTCCAGCGGCATAACAAAATAGGAGGAATATCTGCCTTTTAGCCCTTGCAATTTGCAGCCCCTGATTTTGGTGTGAACAGCAATTGACAGGAGTGTGGAACAACGAGGCAGTCTGCACGCTTCAGCAGCAGAAGAGCTGTGCCTGTGTCTTTCCAGGAGTGGGGCCACACAGAGCCCTGATATGACTCAGAGACCTAATTAAAACACTGCTACAAGCAGCCATTTGACTTAAAAATACTTACTGTTGAAAGGATTTGATTACAGTTTTACTAAAGAGAGAGGGTGAGGTCAGATCATTTTTTGACCATTCTTCAAAGCCAGTGTGAGAGGGATCCAGTGCTGCGCTGAGCCAATACAGTGACGGAGGCAAAAAGCAGCTCCTATGTCCATTCTTTGGACTGATCCCTGAGATTTGATCATATTTCCAAGTAAAGGAGGAACTCCAACTTAAGATGATGAAGCAGGTTGATTTTTTTTTTTTAATCCTGTCTGGCAAAATTACTTCTATTTTACAGTGTTTTACAGTTAGTCTAGTTCTACGTATGACTGATCTTTTATAAATTGATGTTAACAGAGCTGAAAATGTTTTCAAACCCAGTGAACACACTGAAGGCCCTGTTTTGGGTGGCAGCGGCAAAACAAGCAATTCTTTTTTTATAATAATAATTACTCTAATTCAGTTCTACCAGTCTATCAACCTAATTGGGGAACCTTTGAGTGCCTCTATCTGCTATTTGGTCAAGACGTTATTTGACGGAAGTCATGAACTCCATCATCCATAGTCACTACTCTTCTGCATTGCCTGACCAAAAGAACAAAAGCCACTAGAAATCCTGCCTTAAGGCAGAGAGAACAGCTGATCAGCACCTGTGTTTGGCTTCTCAGTGGATTTAAAGTATTTTTAAGTGTTCATGTTGGTAAGTTTTCAAGAAAGTTCACACTGCCAAACCTCATTGCAAATATTTAACATTTCATTGCATATTCATGAAACACTAAATATATTTTAGGTCCTGATGCTTCATTAAAAAAACAAGAGAATAGGCTGCATAATTCACCCAATATTTAAAATAAACCCATCAAGATATTTTATATAGGTGGGGTTTTTTTCTTACTTATTATTTTTAAAATAATCTCTTCTCATGTTTACATGTCATGGTATTTTTTTACTATTTTGCATATTTTACTGGTTTTGAATTTCTGAGTGAATTCTGCTTTCTGGGAAGAAACAACTTAAAAATCATCATTTAAAAATATATTGAGAATTCTGTGCTTAGATACACTCATTACTGATATCAAAGTTCACGTTTTCTCCCAGAACTGATAGTCATCTGAATATCTGACTTCCCTTTATATTCCTTGAAAAGAGGTTTTTGATTAAAACAGACGTCAAACTAACTTTTTTCCCTTCTCAGTTGAAGTTCCAGGAGCTCAGAGCATTTGGCTTTTCTGTCTGTTAACACAGGAACTGCCATCCTTCTTCTAACGGGGCCCTAATGGGGTCCTCTTTCTAGCCTCACTCATGCTGAAATCAATGAACTACCTGTTTAAGCATGACCAACCATATCAGCTCTCACTGGAGAGACTGAAGACCTTTGTTTCAGAATGATTTAACTGTAGTTATTTATGCATTCCTCTCCTCTTGATTGTATCAAGGCAGTATAGGTGTATTGGGGTACAAGGTATGAAGTATTCAATGCTAATCACTGGTGGTACAAAATACTGCAGATGATTATTTTCTGCACTAATAAAGGCTTCTGTGAGCAGCTCATAGCTGTTGTGTGGGCTATATAATATTTATTTCATGCTAGATCTCTGTCTGTATCTTCAAGAATTTGGTGACAAATGCTTCTTTCCTTGTCAAAGTACCTAAATAGCCATGACAGAATGTTAAGATAAGACCATGGTCAACAGGTGTATTTCTTCAACCTTCGCACTAGGGACAAAATTTTTCTACCTGAAGGACAAAACTTAGAGGTTGCTCTGAGACTTTGGCTTTAACTCTGCAGAAACTACGAACATTCACCAATGTCATCACCTTTTAATCCAAATGGAAAAATTAAGATGGCAATTACAAAAATATGCAGCAACATGAACCATAAAACAAAGGGCAAAAGCAGAAAGGAAAATGCCACTAAAGCTTGACACATCTCTGGACATGCTTCTTCTCCTGGGAAAAGACTCAGAGAATGAACAAACAACACATGACAGATGTATAATACACTGAGTGCATTAGTAATCACAAGATGCATATGAGTCACTGATGTTATGTGGTCAGGAAAAAAAACCAACCCTGAAGTTGCAAGATGCAGCAGGTCAGGTATTTCCAGGAGAGACAGGTAAGACAACAACAGACACAGCAGTAGGATTTCCTCGGACACAGCATACACAATTCTGGTCCCCGTATTTAACAAAGTTTATTTTAAACTACAGCAGACACAGCAGTGGGATGTGAGATAATCAGGGAAGTTAATTTATTTCTTGCAAGAAGGAAAATTATAAAAATCTGGATTATTTAGGTAAGAAAAATACTATGATATCATTGCTCTCTACAAGTACATAAGAAGGTCAACCAGCAACTTGGGGGAGGTAAAAGCATTTTAGGTTACGATAGCATAAGACAGATGAGTCAAAAATGGTCAATCAATCAATTTGGGGTAGAATTTAGGAGCAAGTTTCTAAGCTTCAAGGAAGTGAGTTTCTCAAACACTCTTTTGTGATAGAAAAAGGGGAAGCAAGAAGCATAATCAGTTTTAAGCAGGATACATTTAAGAAAGGGATTACCTGACAAAATGATGACTGGACTTGGTGACCTGGACTGATCTAGTTCCATGCCTCTATTTTGTAGTCATATTTCTTGACAAACTAAAAACAGGCTCTCATATATCACGAAGATGAGTACAGTGTAAGGGAGCAGAATAGGCAAGGACAGACTATCAATAAATGAACTCATGTTTGTTTTCTTTTTTTTCTGTATTTCTTCTTAAGCATTGTTATTGTTTTTATTGTTTTCTTTTTTTTTTCCTTTTGTTACTGGTCAGTCAATACATTTTGAAAAATGCCTTTTTTAAGGTATTCTGAGCCCCAAATGTATCCTTTTTATTTTACTGCATGAATTAGTCTGATAGAAAATACAGCCTCTCCTTATAAACCTTGCCTGTCTCATACCTTTAGACTATTACTGCTATAAAAACACTACTACTCAATAACTGAAGAGCACAACTCAATTTTCAGGAGACCCAACCACTTAGGCTGTGTCTGTGCTAGTGAGGCTTGCTGGGTAGCTCAGAGGCTGCCTGTGGGTGGCCAGCACCCACACTACCGAAACAAAGCAAATGGTCTGGGGACTCTGCTTACTCCAAGTTATGTGTAAGGGCTGCTTAGGACTATCATAGTCGATCTGAGCCAAAACTGTACCAGGGACTATTTTAATAGTTGAATAGCATAGAGGATTAATTTCGGATGCCCTGACACATTCCCTTGCACTGCTGAACTTTCATAACGATCTGTGTTTCTAAGCTGCTAATGCAATGTCAGTGGCAGCAGACACTTCTTGCTTATCTCGTCCTCTAACCTTCTGTATGTCTTTGCATCTTATACAAAACATAAGAAAATCTGTATAGTTATATAATGACAGCGATAGTGAATGAAAATGACCAGCTTCACAATACGCTTGTCAATATTCCTAAAATGAGCCAGAGGGATGTCCTTCTGCCACAGAAGAATTAAAACACTCTAACAAGGATAAATTTGGTGTCAGCAAAAACATACACCATGCTGTCCTCTAACAAAAGAAGAGTCACAAAGATCTGGAAAGCCAGTGATTATTATTATGGAAAAGAGGATGTTGACACACACTTTATAATTTGACTGAAATATAAATGCTCAATATGAAATGCTTTACAAGAGACTTATATGCAAGGCAGGATTTTTTATGCTCACAAATGAGATAACAATATGATCAGTTTTTTCCGAGTGAACAGAAGAAATATATTCCAAATTTCAAATTTTAATCAAATTAGTGTGGAATTTTAATGAAAGAAATGAAGTTGTCTGGTGGGTTCACCTGGGAGAAACTCTTATTCCTTCAGCAAAGCACAAAGGCATCCCTGTTAATCCTTCCTCTTCACAACTGCTGCTTTTGCAGGTTCTTATGAAGGCATTCTTTTCTGAATAAAAATTAAAGTAATTTTTCTGAGTGAGGATGAAAACCATTATTTCACCTCACTTAGTTCTGGATTTTAGCATCCATGTCATTGACATTTGTGTGAGACATAAACTTGTCATATAGACATCTTGAACACCAAAGAGTCAGTGACCTAACAGCCACAAGTTTAAGCCTAGCCCAAACCCATCGACATCTTCTGCAGTGGATTAAACACAACTTCAGCTCTTCCACAACTCTGCAACATGTTAAAGCTCCCTCTCCTAAAACTGAACCTATGCTCTCATCTTGCATCTTTCACATAACCTAACCTCAACTGCTTTTACAAAGTCAAATTTTGCATCAAAGCCTTCCATTTATCAGCTACTATTTCTCCACATATTCTAATCCATCCACAGATTTGCTACAAACTTTTGCATTATTCACTTGCACGGCAGCAGCTATAACACAACTGTTAAATGCAATAATAATATGCCACGAGATTTCACAAAGTTACAGCCATATTAGAATTTCCTCAGATTGATGGATTTGATTGTCACCTTTATTATAAACATTTATTTTAGGTCTTGATTATTAGGTGTCTTAGGAGAGTAATTGCATGTGAAACATGCAAGTGTAGTCACATGTCAAATTTGCATATGAAATTACCACTGTGGCCTGTGAAACCTTCACCTGCAGATGGTATATGCAGAATGGATAATTGCACATGCAAATGGATGATGATAATTTTCGCATTCAGAAACCCAGTGTGCACGTCGGTAATTATAACTGCATGCTTAACTTGTTTAAAATCAAGGATGTGGTATTTCATACAGGCCTGAACTTATTGCACAGAAATGATAAGCAACAGATGAGTGAAGACAAAACTGGACTTTTAAAAATTAATTGGACTCCTGGGCATCAAATGAAAGGTGATGTAGGTAAATGTCAGACAAGAAAACAAAAGGTAAACACATTAGGAAAGTTATTGCAGCATAGTAATTACAAGTGAAGCCAAAAATGGCAAGTCTTCTATCCAGCAGGCCAGTGCAGTGAACAATGACAGAGTGCTCAGGTCAATAGGAAAAATCGAAAAATTAAAAAAAGAATTTTTAATAAAAAGCCACAACAAAGTACCAAATGTTAAAGTCCTTGAATTTGAAGGCTGGTGCGCAACTACTGGCTAAGGGTGTGTGTTGAACATGCTCTGCATACAGTGGGAGGCTCTGCAATTTTGCAGTCAGTTCTTAGATGCCTGGGAAGGGTTGAGTCTTGTCATCACCTGACAGAGATACCCAGTGGCAGAATTTGTGCTGGTGAGAAACACTTACAGAAATAATTACAGAACGTGTATGAGCAAGCTTGATACATCAGTGTATCTTTTGTTTTTCTTTAAGAATTAAAACAAAACTTAAGACAATACTTTACTAAAGACAAGGGTTGTTTTTCTATTATATTTTAAGAAATTTGTAATTCAAGACATTTGTCTGTAAAACTGATCAGGAAGATTTTTATATTGCTGTACACCTTTAAATCTATAGGAAAAACATAAAAATACAGAAAAACCAACTTAGACCCCAAACATCATTCACTGCAGAAGAGCTCAAATCTTTGTTGATAAGCAAGATAACAATATTAAACCTATAAAGATCTCCACAGAGTAAAAGTATGAATAGCTGAAGAAGTAAAAGGAAAAGCTTATGTCTCCCTGTAAAAAAGTGGCAATATAGATTGGGCAAAATACAAGGATATGAAGTAGATGTAAGTTGCAGACTACAAATGCTATCCAAAGAATAGATATATGAAAGCTTTAGTTTGTAAAAACGGAAGCTATGTTAAAAAGTTATGTTGAATTTGATTAAATTCTCAGGGAGAGGACAGAAAAGAAGAAAACTTTTGGCCACACACTGTGGAGCTATTTTTTCACTCCTCAAACAGGAGGCAACAGATACTCACTTATGGCAATGTTTGTAATATTTTTTTTCTTTCGTGCTGCATCTGTGTAGACAGCAGTATTAGCTGCTGGGGCCAGTTTGGCCAGCAAAGTCTGGGCTTCTCAATCCGTGCATTTTCAGAATTATTACCTTTGCACAGCTCCTTCTGTAGTTAGGAATGAAGTTTGGCAAGACACAGTGTTGCAACTCCACAAATTCCTTGTTACCAGAATTTAACCAGACACTTTAGTGTTAACCAGACACTTTGCTTCCTTTTTCATCTTCCCTGGTGGTTGTTTGTGGTGTATCCTCCTACTCGCAGAGAAACAAAGATGATTTTTCATATCAAATTAATATTCTGGACCTCAATGTTTATGGGGAGTTAATAGAATCATGAAGAAGTGGGAAAGGCTGTTGGCAACATCAATGCATTATGGAGACTGGAACCGTAAAGCACTGACAGCTTGTTTGAGGTGAATTAGAGACACAGAAGTATTACATGTCCAAACGTAAGCAACTCATAATTCAAAATACCAGACTTGAAAATTGTGATTCTCAAATGCCCCACACAAGCTGCTGCCTATGACATAAAATCTGCCCAGTTATTTTATGTAAAGTACCCTGATGTCTGAATTGGGCTTCTGGCCATGCTCAAAGTATTTGGTTTTGACAGCACTGGACTTAACTGTCTCCCATTGACAAGATCCACATTACCTGCAGACATGCTCTCCCTCCACATCTGCCAGGTGAGGAGCCCAATTTGGCAGCATTTGAACAACATGATTACACAATTTAAATAATATGACAAGCATGAATGGCAGAGGGGATAGGTGTGCTTGCTCCCTTTTGTCCAACAAGTCAGCTACTTAAGCCTGTGCCATGCCTGTATTTTAATTCCTTTGTCTTATAATGCTCTCAAAAGAAAACTCTAATTAGTAGAGGGTAATCTGGCTGGAGCTGGTGTGGTAGTCAGCATGCTCATCAACCTTCTTGTTGAATCTGCTCCAGGTTTAATAACATGCTACGATGAGATGAACCTCTTCCACTGGACATAAACACTGAGGTATTCAAGAAATTCAATCTGAAACAGTCCTGCCCCCCCAGCAGGTGCCCAAATCTTTTGGGTGGTGATTAATTCAGACAACATTGAAACTTCTCCAAAGACACTGGAGTCAGTCTTTGTGCCCCGGAAGAGTCCTGTGGCTTGAGTAACTCATCTGGAGGAGAGGTGAGAAAAGGGCTCAGTCCAGGTGGAGCAGCATCCAGTCGGGTCCCTGAACATTGCCCTCGCAACTGACAGGAGGGACTGATGGTGATCAGCATCTTCCCTGTGCTTATACCAGCCAGGTGCTGTGAGTCATGCCTGTAGGTATTCCCACATCATGCGCCTGGAGCTTAGGAGCCCAGCAAAGGTGCCAGGAGTCACCCCTGGGCTGGGGACAACCATCCTCAGCTCTTATGGGTTGGTCTGAGGCAGGATTTAATACTACCTAGAGCTATGTTCAATGATTTCAGTCATATGCTATTTGTCCTTTGAAAATTATTTTCAGAAGGGAGTACTGCCTCATATAACCTTCTCACCTTAATTTTAAAAGTTAAATTAATGGGACTCTGAAATCTCTTGCTTTTGATATATAACAGACTCTTAACTCCATTCTTCCTTTCACTCCTTTTGCTGTGCTCATGAATCTATGACCCATATCTCCTAAGCTGTTTTTGAAGTGTAGAAAAGTCCTGTCCTCAAAGGCGAAAGGGTAATGAAAAATACACCATGGTAGTAAAACTCCATTACAATTGCACCTGCCCACGTTCCCAGACAAAATGCAGAGGTGTAGTTTTAAGAGTTGCGTAGGAGGGAAAGATAATTTTAAGGATGTAGAGAGAAACAGTGTTGTAAAGAGAAGGTGTTTTTGTTCTAATTCTCTCTCTCTTAACCAGAGGAGATTCAGATTTTTAACAGGATGACTGATCTCTGATGAGATAGACATGAAGGTTTTTTTTTCCCATTCTGAAACAGGTGTGTTCACTGAGTAGGGTTTCTAATAGATGAGGCAGAATAAAATGTGAGATAAAAGAGTGAAAAGTTGAATTGCAAGGGTGAAATGCTGGAGTGATGGAGTCAGATGGTGAATGAGGTGCCTGGGTGTATTGTTGGGTGAGCTTGTGGACTTGTAAAAAAGAAGGATTTTAGGGACAGAGGGAAGAATGCAAGGACACATAATTAGGAACTATTGCTTACTTCCATTATGCTCTTTGAAGTTCATGCTGTTTTCAGTCCTGAGGTGGGCAGAGGGATATTTCTTCCTCTCACTTCTCTGAAAACTTCCTTCAAAAATTTTTCAGTAATAAAAGCTCAGGTTTCTACCTTTCCATGTCAAATGGCCAGCAGGGGACTTGTAGATCTTTGGGGAAGACTTAAGAGAAACTTGTGATCATCTGCTCTCCCATTTAACTTGTCCATCAGACATCCCAGGACAGCAGTTAATGAGGCAGAGGCATGGCACTAGTCATTAACAGTATTAGTAGCGAGGTACATGGCTGACATGCAAGTATGGTCATATTTTACAGTTTCCAACTTACATTGACTACTACATGAAAATATAGTACTCATAATAAATAAGCGTATCAGAATGTGTACTTAAAGGAAGGATGGCAGGAGTCACAGAATAACTCATGTACAAATAATTCATGCTAGACCCAGATTTTACGTCCTTAAAATAGTGAGTCTCAGAAAAATCACTTTGAATGTACTCCTGTTGCTGCAAATTTTCCTTTGGTATACAAATGTAACTAATGTTTTTAAAAGACGCTGCCTGCTATGAAATCTGCAAGCACAAATAACACTACCCAGTCAAAACCAATTACTTCAGAGAAGAGACGTAGACTGTTATTCACTGAGGATATTTCCAGATAATTTGGAATCTTAACCCATCTAACTTTTGTCTCCAAAAGTAGTGTTATTCTATTATTTTTTTGGTTTGTCTTTTTTTTTCAAAATGGCAAAAATAATGATAAGGGAAGGGACAGTTTTTTTTCTCACTTAAACATTAATAATTCTGTTCAGAATCACATAGTAAAAACACCTTGCAAGAAAAAAAAACACATAAGCAAAACTAATATATGTTTGAAAGATACAAGTTTTAAAGAATTCTGAATGAGTTACAACAAATAAAACCACATATAAAACTTAACAGTAGCAGTTTGCAACCAAACTCTGCATGATGATTTAGTGTTTTTATCTACAGTCACTGTTTAAAGAAAACAAACACAGAAAACAACTTGCCAAGAGTAATAATTTCAAAGGTAGCTACTAGTATCAACTCACTTTCTGATTCGAGATAAAGAAATAATTTTGTGCTTTCTGCACTTTTAAATTTTTTTTCTATTTGCTTCTTTAGATTAAAGAAGTTTTATCTATGACATCAGACAAATCAAGAAATATGCATTACGCAGGTGTAATATAATGCACGTATATTAAACATACACTTTTTAAATAAAGGACTTAAAAGGAAGATTATTTTGTATCACATTGGTATATCAGATTTAAAATATAATTCTCTCTATTTTTATGAGAACTAGGGGATTACAAGCTGGAAATGTGAAATATGTCTTCAGTTTCTTTTTAAATGCTGTTCTAAAACATAACTATCTAATAGAGGCTTGATTAACAGTTGGGGAACCTGTATTTTCTGTTGAGCTTTTGCAGAACCCTAGCGTTCACTTTTCTATTGCCATCTTGTGCTGCTTCATTCATCATACTGATAGTGATAATTGATAATGTCTGCATTGCTCAAGCTGCATTTACCATTACTGATTTATCAGTAAAGACTACTTATGTATTTGCAGGATTATTTGTTCATGTTCTCTAACAGAGGCATAGTCAGCCAATAAAGGAAAAAACGAAAGCTAGGTATAATGCGACCGCCTTTCTCCCATTCGCAGCTGCATTACATCCCAGCCCTGACGGCAGCTACGGCGCTGTCATTTTTGTTTTATGAGCGAGACTGGAGAGGAAAAAGCAGGGCTTCTGTATAACTTGGTTGCACTAATCCCTCCCTGTCATTTCTTTTCTGGAGCACTGATGCAGCTGTGAGGGCCTGGGAGTGCTGGCGGGGAAGGGGAGGAGAGTCCTCTACAGTTCTGCTGAAACAGAAGTAAATCACTTTCCGCTCTCCTGGAGCCGGTGGTGAGCACGGCTGCACGCGTGCGGCTCGGAGGAGTGGGAACGACGCTGCTCAGAGTGGTGGCTTCTCTCGGAGCTGTTTATTACCAGGAGGTTAGTGGGAAAATGCTGGTGATGGAGGTGGCAGAGATCTTACTCACAGCTGCACCAAAACCAACGAGCTGGTCTTACCGCAACAGCTTGGGATGAGTGGGGGCCAATTCTGTGGCATTTCAGTGGTGTCTGCTGCTGCCTGGACCCGCGTGTGCGCAGAGCTCCCGTCCTATACCAGGGGTTGTAGGGTGGGCCGCAGGCTCAAACCTCGGCTGTCCTACCGCACATTTGACTGCATTACATATCGCATGAAGAAAATACACGGGACTGCATTAAAACAAGCAAACCACCACCACCACCAAACAACACCTTCTCCAACTTAGCACCAATTTCACAATGTTTTGGCCGTGACTCTGGGTGTCTGGTATGATTACAGTAAGAATAAATTGATCAGAAATTTCCCACTATTATTTATACCAATAAATACACAAACAATCAAGAATATCAGCTTTGGGGTTTTAAGATTGCTGTTGGCAGAGTGTTGCCTTACCCAGGTTAGTCAGGCTTACATTGGCCTCCACTGCTGTGTTAGATTCCCAAGAGCGAAATAGAGACCTATGGCTGTTATTTCATATATATGACCTGTTTAGCCAGTGGAAGGGAACCCTGTGGTATTTCTTTTTTTCATTCAACTGTGCCCTGCCACATCTGTCACTAGGTGACTTGAAAAATAAACAGTATTTCCTACTATAAATCAGATACACTGAACAGTAATGCAGAGCTGAAGAGAGAGGTGCAGCATGCTTGAGCAATAGCAAAAATGAAGTTATCTTTCCTAGAGGATAAGACAAGTAGTCAACAACAGACCACTATTCTGCCTTCTGACCACCCCCAAGCCCTGTGATCTTGGCATGTCGGGATATGGAGCAAAATTTGTACTTAGAGAAAATGGATGCCGATCTGGCTGGTAGTCAGCTTACAGTGTAAGCAATATCCAGTTTCACGTGTGGTTCACACTGGGTATTCAGAGAGCAGGAGACAAAAAGGCTACAAACCGCGCAAAATAAAAACCAATACTGAAGAATTTAGATTATCTTACAATCCCTAAGTAATCATGAAGTTTTAAAGCTCTGTTTGAAGAAAACTTCTCCTAGATGCCTCAGGGCCTTTGACAAACAGAACTGATAAAGAATTGTACAAAGAACTGTACTCTCTTTATAAAGAAGAAGAGTATGAAGAAAATGACTGCAGTAAAGCGGATGAATTGTTAATAAAGGTTTAAAATTGCAACTGATGGTTTTGATTCTGTAGTAAGTTCTCTGTTGGCAGATCCTTCCATTCCTACGGAGTCCAGCTATTTTGAGCAATGAGCCACAAGAATAAAAATTTTCAAGTCCATTCCAAGGTCTGGATTTAAGACTAATTTTTCTCAATGAATATATGATTGATCCTGTTTGTGTGAGTATATGTATGTGTATTTTAGGTGAAATAAAAAGCCACAAATTTCTGAATATTACTTTCAGATTTTAAAGGTATTTTTTTCAGCATAATTGAAAGGTTTTGACCATATTTTGGCTTTTAAATACTTTTTTTAAAATTTCTGCATAAAAAAAAATTTTGGAAGGCAAAATTGAAACTTCTCATTACAAATGTTAACATTTAAAATGGAAATTATCTTAAATGTTGTATTATAATATACTCACTTCCTGATACTTTAAAGAAAAATGAATGTTTTACATATTGATGGCTTATAATTATGTGGTAGCCACAGTTAATGCAGGTATAGATCAGAGATTTTACAGTTATTTTAGTGGGAACAACCAATTTCTATCTCAGTCAATATGATATTTCCTGATGGGTTTTAGATTATACAAAACTGAACAGGAAGCATACCTCACTCATTATTGTCTTTTAAAGGCGTACTTAAAAAAGATGTGTTTGGTCAGTTCATACCATATGTTACAAAGAAAACTGTGAGATAGAGAGGAACAATGAGAGAAGCTGAAGGACAAAAAGAGGCTGGGAAATGTCAATACGATAAGAAAGAAGTTTTGATGTAGATCATGACAAGAGAGTACTAGTCTAGTACTGATCTAAAACCAGATGGAAATAGGAAATTTTCAACAATAACATAACAGAAGCAGAATGTTTATTAAATAAAATACTACAGTTGCTGCTTTAGGAAAGAAGCAGATGATAGTGACATATCAGAGCATACTGATGGTTGTAAGAAAGGGTATTTGCCCTTCAGGACCACATATGGGACATGTTCTGTGTCTTGTGATAACAAAGAAATAACAAAGATAACACTACCGTACAGTCTCAAACCAACAATGCAGTTGTTTGTAGCCTTGTATCTAGTATGTTATTAAGGATAAAAATTTTTCAGTTGAAAAAATGTAGGTATGTTAAACACAGACTAATAAAAGCAAACATTTCAAAGTAGGCTAGTCCAGGTAATTTGCACCCAAATCCTTTAACAGAGCTTGCTGATGATCTCCTTGAATTGTTAGGCTTGATTTTCAAGACTGAATTTCAACATTCGAAGCATTTTGGTAGTCCCAGAAGTAAACAGAAGATCCAATTCTGTAGTAATATAAACAACAAAAAAGTGTAATTATAGATTTGTCAGCCTGATAATGATCTCAGGCAGAATAATGAAACAGATGATACAGCAATCCTGTTTTGTTTATAAAGGTAATAAAATTGATGGAATGCACTTAGTCTTCTATAAGGCATTTCATTTGGTAACACATGACATGTTGATTAAGAAATAAAATCAACATGGCACATACTGAATTGATTAAAACCTGGGCAACTGAAAGGTCTTAAAATATTACTGTAAATGAAGAATCATCATTCTTCAGATGTTTGTCTATGAGTTCCACAGGGATGAGTATTTGACTCTATTATATTTAATATTTTTTTCAATGCCTGGAAGAAAATACACAATGATAATGATAAAGTTGCCAATGAAAAATGTTGTGAGCGTAGTGAATAATAAAAAGGGAAGTCTTTGATGCAAGGTGATCACGACTGTCGGGCAAGGTAGGTGCAAACAAACAGCTGAATTTATATATGGCCAAGCGTAAAGCCATAGGCCTAGCATGAAAGGATGTTATTTCCAACAAAGGAATACAAAGGTTCTATTCTGAGAAGCCTTGACTATAAAGCTCAGGTGAGCATGAACTGCCATGTTATTGCTTGGAGTTTTTGTATGGAAATAAGGAAGTAATGTCTTCTTTGAATATTACTGCTTTAGAGTTCCATGCTCTGGTACGACACTACAGACACGTGAATACTTTAGAGCAGTTACATGGGAAATCCCTCCTTGGGATTATGCTACCGGGAAATAAACCCATACAGTGCATAATTCTAGCAACTTAATCTCATTTAATCTAGTTAAATTTATCAAGTAATTAATTGTTTATCAAGATTAAAATATGACTTGTTCACAATCTAAAGGTATTCACAGGGAAAGAAAAAATTTAAGCTAAAACAAAATTATTGGAAAGGTCTGAGGGCAAGATGTTAAAAAGGGACAAACTCAGATTGGAAGAAAGCTACAGATGTTTTTTAAGCAGGAAAAATTTGCAAAGGTTAATACCGGGCTCTCTACATCTGGGATTATTGAACAGGTGGGACTATGTCCAGGGCATCCTATATACGGCTTGTGTTCAAGAGGAGGTCAGACTCTGTGTTCGCAGAGGTTGCTCCTGGCCTTAGAATTGATGAATTTATATACAGAGGCAGATATTCAACAACGCCATGTTTTTGGGTTAAGCCACTGCTGTGATGATGCACGGCTGTAAAATATGGTGTAAGTGCCATAATAGGTCTCATCTTTCCTCTGACACCTGTCCTCTTTTGGTTGAAAAATTCTTAAGCCTTTATCAATTTTTTCAGTGCATCTGGGAAACAATCCAAAACTTTATAAAAATAAATTTTCTTCAACATGGTGATCTCCTAAGGGCAAGAGAGCTTACTAATACTTTCTGTCATGTCCAGCTGCTAAATCTAAAGACTCATTATTTCATTTGGTCTTATATACTGTGCGTAGTCTGGTGCTACATGGAAAAGATAGTGAAGGTAAAATCAATGTAGCTGTGTCAGACTCTTGTTCTGTAATATTGCATTACAGTATGGAACATCTGTCAGCTCTAGTGTTGCACTGACTAATTGACATAGCTCAGTATAAATTAATTTTGAACCAATCTCACTGTATTACTGTTATATGTTCATGGCCATCAGAATTATTTGTCATAGGGTTATTGTGCCCCAAAGTGACAATAAAAATGTGAGTGTTCATGTGTGTATGTGCTGGGAGCAGAGAGAGTTTCCAGGAGACAAGGAGCATATCAGTCCTTTACATCTTAGTAGTCAGCAGGGTTTGGAATGGTCCATTTGGGCTGAAACCAATTGGTTCAAATGAGGAAATCCTGAGGTTTACGCTAGATATTTGTTGACCATCATATCTCTTCAGTATGACTTCTATACAATGCCTCACTGGCTGTATTCATGAAACTTCCTGTGACTGGGAGATGTCCATGAAAGATAACCAGCTGTATATGCAGCTTGCAATCTCGTTTCAAGTTAGTTAATTTATTTTAGTCCTGTTATGATGGCATTACGACTTTGTGATTCCTCTGCAATAACTATTTAGTATCTATCATTAATTACATTTGGGTTCAGTTTGGAACAGTTTTATAGGATGTATGTGAAGGACATTGTAGCATGTTCTTTTGTTTCTGAAAAAGCCATCTGTAATTGTAGTCTTACAGAAGCTTGGGGCTGAATTCTGTCCTAAACGATCTCCTTTGAATTAATTTCATGCAATGTAAGTCAAACAGATTTTGACCTTTATTCAGTTCTGAAAAGGTATTATGTAAAAATGCACCTTCCTATTCAGCAGATCTGCTCTATATTCAATCACATTTGAATTCAGTGACAAAAAATAAATGTGTTCGATGTCCTGCTGATAGAAGCGGGCAGCTGATGCAGATGTGGGATTGTGGTATGGGTTCCCTTCTGACTCACTGTCATTAACAGAGCTGCTGTGTAAGAGCTTGATTTGCCAAATCCTCCAAACACCCACACCCCCAATTGACTTCAGCTAGAGTAAAATAGATAGAGATCTTTGAAACATAACCCTCCCTATTTGTATTAAAAAGCAAAATTCCACTGGGATTCTAGATGTAAATGAGGAAGGATTTTCTCTAAAATAGTCCTATTGGTAGCAGCCCAGCTAGAAATAAACATTTGAGTTCCATTTTTAATGGCAAAGATGAAAAATCATTAGCCAGAGGGAAAAAGGCAACATGTTTAGTTGTAAACAGAGACAGTTTGATGCAAGGTTATTGAGCAAATAGAAGCTGCTTCTGTTGCAAATAAATAGCATTGCAGAAATCCTAATTCTGTTGTCTGAGCTAAGGTGAAACACTATCCGCTAGAGCTGTGGTCTGACTTTTGTCTTCACAGTGCGGGACTAAGACTTTCTAGAGTGCAATGGCTATATCTTATAAACCTCAGAGAACTTTTTTTTTTTTTTTTTGAGCAGGCGAGACAATCTTATCCAAAACACCCAATGGCTAAGAGTACATGGGAATTGATCCGGGTTGTAGATCCTGGGGAAATTCATTATACCATTGACTGTTGAGGCCAAGGAACTCCTTACTCTGAGAAAGCTGACCTTTACTCTGATTGCACAGTGCATTTATGCTAGAAGGATATAGCTAATCATTGCAACTTTAACCCAAATGTTTAAGGCTGTAGTTTAGATATTGTACAATCACAGTGGGGTAAGAAGGCTCCTCCCAGGTTATTGACTCCTATCTCTTGGAATGAAAACTGCCCAAAAGTGGCAATATAAAAACTTTCATAAACTATAGAAGTGATTAGGTTTCTATTTCCACAACTTGTTTATGAAACTTCTTTAAGAACCTTCTGCTTGAAGGCACACTCTTCTGATTTCCAGCCTACATGTGTGCATAATAAATTGACATATATATATATATATGTATCTGTGACAACATGATAATTTAAAAGACTTTTTTACCTCTTTAGTATTTAACATTAGGATTTGTTAACAGACATTAGGTATATTCCCTTGCAGGCTTTGTTTTACCATACTAAAAATGTGTAACCACTCTTCTCCCTTTGAAAGATAGGCTTTTCACATAGCCCTCTTTGAATTTGTTTCAGTTTTAATCCATCTTTCTGAAATATGGAAGACCAGAATAAAGTAGTGGGAGGGAGGGGGAGAAGAAGGGGTCAAACATTTGCTTCTTAGCTGCTGGAAAGACCTTCCTGATGCATTCAAATATCATACTTGCATATTTTAGTGTTATACCATATTAATACTTCAACAGTCATGACTCTTCAGTCATTTCCAATTCTTAATGTATAGCAGAAGTGCTTATTATGAGTTCTCACATTTATTCCCTTTCCTATTTCTCCATTCCACAAGGTCACCCAGTTCTTTCTGCACGATATCGTGAAACTTTATTAGTGAGTGCTCTCAGTCTTATATCATCAGCAAACTTCAGAGCCCACTCCTACTTAACACCATTGAAAACTAATTGAATCACAGAATCATAGAATAGTTTGGGTTGGAAGGGACCTTTTAAGGTCATCTAGTCCCACCCCCCTGCAATCAGCAGGGACGTCTTCAACTACATCAGGTTGCTCAGAGGCCCGTCCAACCTGACCTTGAATGTTTCCAGGGATGGGGCATCTACCACCTCCCTGGGCAACCTGTGCCAGGGTTTCACCACCTTCCTTTTGAAAAATTTCTTCCTTCTATCTAGTCTAAATCTACCCTCTTTTCGTTTAAAACCATTACCCTTGTCCTGTTGCAACAGGCCCTGCTGAAAAGTCTGTTCCCATCTTTCTTATAAGTCCCTTTAAGTGCTGGAAGACTGCAACAAGGTCACCTGGCGCCTTCTCTTCTCCAGGCTGAACAACCCCAACTCTCTCAGCCTGTCCTCACAGGAGAGGTGTTCCATCCCTCTGATCATTTTTGTGGCCCTCCTCTGGACCCGCTCCAACAGGTCCATGTGTTCACTGTACTGAGGGCTCCAGAGAGCTGGATGCAGGACTCCAGGTACGGTCTCACCAGAGCAGAGTAGAAGGGCAGAATCACCCCCTCCAACTTGCTGTCCGCGCTTCTTTGGATGCAGACCAGGATATGGCTGGCCTTCTGGGCTGTGAGCACACATTGACAGACCATGTCCAGCTTTTCATTCACCAGTACCTCCAAGTCCTTCTGGGCAGGGATGCTCTCGATCCCTTCATCCCCCAGCCTATATTGATACTGAGGATTGCCCCAACTCAGGTGCAGGACCCTGTACTTGGTGTTGTTGAACCTCATGAGGTTCACATGGCCCATTCCTCAAGCTCTGGATGGCATCCAGTCCCACAGGTGTGTCAACCACACCACTCAGCTTGGTGTCATCTGCAAACTTGCTGAGGGTGCACTTGATCCCACTGTCTATGTCATTGATGAAGATATTAAACAATAATGGTCCCAGTACGGACTCCTGAGGAACACTATTTGTCACCGATCTCCATCTGGACATTGAGCCATAGACCACTACCCTCTGGATGTGACCATCCAACCAATTCCTCATCCACCTAATTGTCCACCCATCAAATCCATCTCTCCAATGTAGAGAGAATGTTTTGGGGGACCATACCAAAGGCCTTGCAGAAGTCCAGATAGATAATATTGGTAGCTCTCCCCTTGTGCACTGATGTGGTCACTCCACCATAGAAGGCCACTAGGTTGGTCAGGCAGGACTTGTCCTTGGTGAAGCCATGCTGGCTGTCTCATATCACCTCCCTGTCCTCCATGTGCCTTAGCATATCTTCTAGGAGGATCAGTTCTATAATCTTCCCAGGCACAGAAGTGAGGCTGATGGGTTGGTAGTTTCCAGGGTCCTCCTTGCTACCCTGTTTAAAAATGGATGCAGTGTTTCCCTTTCCCAGTCTCCAGGGACTTAACCTGACTGCCAGGACTTGTCAAATACCATGGAGAGTGGCTTGGCAACTACATCAGCCAGTTTCCTCAGGACTCTGGGATGCACCTCATTGTATCCCATAGACTTGTGCATATTCAGGTTCCTCAGGTGGTCACAAACGTGATCTTCTCTCACAGTGTGAAGGACTTTGCTCCTCCAGTCCCTGTCTTGCAGTCCATCCGCTTGAGAAGTGTGGGCAGAGAGACTGACAGTGAAGACTGAGGCGAAGAAGTCATTGAGTACTTCAGCCTTCTCCTCAACTGTTGTTACCGGTTTGACAGTCTTGCTCATCAAGGCGGGTACACTTTCTTTGACCTTCTTTTTCTGGCTGACATACCTGTAGAAGCCATTCTCATTATTCTTATTAATTGCCTCATTATCACACATTTAAACAAGATCAGCTTCAAGGAGGAGTTCCACTAAGACTGAGACTGGTAAATTTTGACACTACCAACCAATGACTGCTTTAGCTCATTCCTTAGACATCTTTCAATCTCTTACTTTCCCAGGCAGTGGAACAGCTCTTTCAAGACATGAAATGCCTTGTATGTTAAGCCTTATTCCTTACATTTCTTTTACAATCCCCTAGATATCCAATACAGTGAATATTTTGTATCCTGTGCTTTTTTTTTCTTGTGATGACAATGCTGCTGAGGAGGTGCACTACAGCATGCAGTGGTACTTCAGAGTTTGTAAGTGCTTCAGTTGTCACATATAGTTTTTCGCATTGGTATAGCCTAACTGAGAGTTTCCAGTTTGAATGCATGACACCAGCTCATCCTGATCACTTGAGGTCAGGATGCATCAGAATGTCCTGCTCAACTACAGATGAAAGAAAGCAGTTTTGGGGGATTCTTTTTACCTAGTGATTCCTAAAATATCCATAAACCGTGTGCTAGATTACCAAAAAGGGGAGTAACCTTAGCTATGAACTCTTCATAAGGGTTGCCTCGCCCCCATTGTGTGGCTGGCACTCTGAGCTGGGTGTCATTTGTCACTGAGTCAACACCATGGGCCAGACAGTGGCCTTCAAAGGCAAAGGATGGGTAGAGCTGGACAGTATCAGCACTGCTGATGGTAGTTCAGTCTACATTGCCTGACCAGTTCACTTGCTATTTTCCATTCGGCACCTAGAAAATTACTGTTTCTATACTATCTATATCTATATAATCTGTACCCATATTCATATACATCTATATCTGTATCTGTATCTATCTTAATTGTTATGACCTTCATACTATGATTTTGTTCGATCATTCTATTATTCATTGCATTATATTACTGTATTATTATCCATTCATTATCTTAAGATGAATTATATACAGTAATAGATGTATGTGTTATCTATATATAATATAAGTAGGAGACAATAAAAATGGCCTAAAACCCCTCTAAATATCTCCTATCTTGCTAGCTATTGTTCGTCTATTAGAATGAGGTGATCAATGTGTTTCTTATAAAAACTACCCACAGTTAACCACTTTAGCAGTGGCACACACTTAATATCATTTTAAATTAATAAAGTAAAAGACAGAAACAGACTTAGGTACTTTATATATGTGGTCAAATTAGTTACCTTCAGTATCCATCCCAGTGAGATGTACTTATATATAAAAACATATATATTCTATCAATGAGAAGAAATAATTAAATACTGACTTTTTTGAAATACTTTTTATTTCCCCACATTCCGTTATTGAATATTTACAGAAGGCAAAGCTGCTGTCACTAAAAAATCCTGTCAAAAACTCATAGATTTGTGTCCGTAAGAAACCAAATTTTGGGTTTTATTTCCTGATGTTTTAAAACTTAGTCCACCATATTTAATCTAAGAAAGTGTGATAGTTTCTCCCTAGATATAATACAATCAAAAGAAAATTAAAAGTATTCAGAAGATTAACTCTTTTAAATGAAGCTGAAAGCTTCAGTAGATTTTAATTAGAACTGCATGATAAGTTTTACATATAAAGCATATCCATTCAAATTTGGCTTTTGGCCAGTTCTGCAAAAGCAAAATAATATTAAGAACTATCCTTTCACTGCATATTTTATTTTTTTCTGAGAAAAAAAAGTTGACATTTAATAAGAAGTTTGTAAAATCAGGTCATATAAAAAACTCTGCATGTTTGTTGTATTTTTTAATTAGGCTGAAGTTATGCAGAAGGCTGAATACGTTCATTGAAAGGATCTATCATTATTGTTTGGTAACTACTTCCTGCTGTTATCACAATCAAAAATTGGGCTTGATTTTAAAGAAATCCACCAAGTTTTTTTTTTCACTGAGTATGAACACACTTATCATCAGGTATTTGAAAACACTGCCAAGAGAACCATCTCTCTCAGGTTACTTTTAGATGCATTTCTAAGCACCTTTGCAGATGAAATCATATTGCACTTTACAGAATGACAGGGATTGCACAAAATGTCAAACTTTCAATTGAATTTGAAGATTCAGATAGGGAAAAGCAGGTTTCAAATATCGTTGCTTGGGTTACAGAACTAAGGCTTCCCTATTGTGCCTCTTAGATTAATAAATCTGTATGCTTCAGATGGGCATTGGGTATCTCAAAAGTGCTGATTTTTAGCATTCCAATATGGAACCAAGCTTCTTACCTCAGGGAATGAGTTGGAAACTTGGTAATCTTGGGATAGATTCTGCCTGTTCTCCCCAGGACGGCTAGTACCCAACACTAGTTATTCCATTGAAATGGTTTCGTCTCACAAAAGGTTTCATCCACAGATGGATGGAAAAGCTAACCAGAGCCTGTCTGACCCATCAAGAAAGGCTGGTATCGTTAAGTGTATGGTACACTTGGTTCACATCTGTCCACCTTTAGCTCCCTGTTTTAAATGAATTTTTGAGAGGTACATTTTAACACATGGGTCTGAGAGGTAGGTTTTAAGCAGTTTTAACACATGACCAGGGAGGCCTTGCTTACCTTTTGTATCTGCTCCTTTGTGTGGGGTAACTTGCATTACAAAGTGCAGCAAATTATCATCTGGCTCTGAAACGAAAATCCAAAACCCCCCAAAAACTTGGAAGTAGTAATTTCTAGTGTTTTGACTATAAACTCATCTTTTCATGTTTAACATCTACATATATTTTCTTTTTGTTTTGCAAGACATTAGCTAATGATTCTGCTCAAGCTCATGTTGATGTCTTACAGTCCTACCTATTGCTCTTCTTGCAGAGTTCAGTTAAATTAAACAAGTCTAGCCAGTAAGTATATGAAATAGTAAATAAGCATTTGTTCTGTGAAATGTGGATACCTGTAATAGCCATTACATCATCAGATTATTGACTGGTAAAAACTTCTGTTTACCACTATATGTTAATCATAGTTCTGCAGTGCTCGGCATTATGATTTGCAACAGACTCTAGAGGCACCATTCTGGTTATCACAAAGGCTCATCCAAGAAAATTATCTGATAGACCACTGCTGATTTATATCAAAAGTTTATTTTAAACATAATTGCCGTAAGTACCTACTTAATGTATTTAACTTGCCCTGAGGTACCCTAAACTTTAATGTGAGGACATTCCTCTCACCATTATTCTAATTCTTAAAAGCTTTTCATCTATATAGACACTTATAATTGCACACTACAGATGTGATTTCTCTCCTTCCTAATTAAGTAGATTGATGGATATTGTAGATATAAAGTCTTGGCCAGATTTAGGAACCTTTAGAAAATGTGAAAGCACTGCATATGGACACCCTACTGGAATTGTTCAAACATTTTATATTAATATAATACAATAAAATAAATCTCTAGAGTTGTAAAGGCTCCTAGACACTGGTGCAATTCAATGTAACATAAAGATTAAGTATTGCCAGATGTCATTCTTATCTTTTCATACACTGCCCTGTCAATTATGAGTAGCACCGTTCAAATCAATGGGACAATTTTGACCCTATCTTAGAGAATTAAGAACTGATTAACCACAGCATATCATGGTTCCTACAAAATTAGTCTAACCCTACAAAATTTGTCTTCCGTGTTTCACTGTAGAACTGTATATACAAATGCATTTTCCACCATATTAGAAAATGGCATTTGAATTACATGTTCATTTTAGGCTTCTTAAAGGTAACCTTTACATACTCCTTAGGAAATCAACTTTTATTTTATAACTCCTTCCTGAGAATTTTAACCAGTATCAGTTGCATGCATTCTTTTTTATTTCATGCTGTTTACCTGTTGAGATAGAGGATGAGGATGGAAAAAGGGATAGAAATGATAGAAAAGTAGCTGTAGAGTGGCCAAGGTATCTTTGCAGTCCTGTCAGATTGTTTCACAGCATCATTTTGTTTTTTGTATGCATGTTTTGCATACTCTTTGCCTGTGGCTTAAGCGATTATAAAAGTGCTAAAATTGAATTTACAGCCTTCATAAAGAACATAGCAGTTGTTGAAATTGTTTTAAAGCAATGACAGGTAAAATTTAAATTGGTTTTATTTTCTGTTATTGAACTTTTCCTTTTCTCCATTAGTGTAACAAACATCTGGAAGAAATTAGATCTAACTTCCAGGGAAAAAAAAAGCAAAAAAAAAACCCTGTTGCCCCAACACAATGTTAGGAATCTCATTATGAGAAACATACTTTGAGGTGTACATTCTGGTTCCACAAATCAATGAAAAATAAACATGCTAGAGAAGGAAATGTTCATGGTTTTCATTATGAATGGGCCAAGGACACAGATGTCACAAATTTGGAAAAAAATAAAAAGAAGGTGATTCACAAATTAAACTCTAGCTTGGGGGTACTGCTGGATGAAAAGCTGGACATGAGCTGGCAATGTGCGCTGGCAGCCCAGAAGGCCAACCATATCCTGGGCTGCATCCAAAGCAGCGTGGCCAGCAGGTCGAGGGAGGTAATTCTGCCCCTCTACTCTGCCCTGGTGAGACCCCACCTGGAGTCCTGCATCCAGCTCTGGAGCCCTCAGCACAGGAAAGACATGGACCTGTTGGAGCGGGTCCAGAGCAGGGCCACAAAAATGATCAGAGGGATGGAACACCTCTCCTGTGAGGACAGGCTGAGAGAGTTGGGGTTGTTCAGCCTGGAGAAGAGAAGGCTCTGGGGAGACCTTATTGCAGCCTTCCAGTACTTAAAGGTAGCTTAGAAGAAAGATGGGGACAGACTTTTCAGCAGGGCCTGTTGCAATAGAACAAGGGGTCATGGTTTTAAACTAAAAGAGAGTAGATTTAGACTAGATAGAAGGAAGAAATTTTTTACCATGAGGGTGGTGAAACCCTGGCACAGGTTGCCCAGGGAGGTGGTAGACACGCCATCCCTGGAAACATTCAAAGTCAGGTTGGATGGGGCTCTGAGCAACCTGATCTAGTTGAAAATGTCCTTGCTTGTCTTTTGAAGTTCCCTTCCAATCCAAACTATTCTATGATTCTATGATCCTATCCTCTACTGTAAATAATGATATTGAAAGAGAAAGTGAGTAAGATAATGACAATTCATAAAATTACCTTTTTTCTCCCAGGCTGGGGATGTCTGCAATATAACTATAATTTTTAGGAATGTATTGCTAGTTTCATCTTTTCAGTTGATTTATGATTCATCAAGGCATTTAATTGGAGAGACCATACATCCTGGAATTGCAAGGTTGTTCTATGTGTAAGATTTTTGCGGTATTATTTTGTCCCAAATTTCATAAACAGCATCTCTATAAACAGCATGTGGAGGAAGTAATCATTTTTTCTACAGTTCCTCGAAAGCACAGAAATTTCCTTAATTTCCCCTTTCCCTTCCTTCCCTTCCTTTTCCTTCCTTTTCCTTCTTCTCTCAAAGTCTGGCTGCGCTCAATATAGCAAGGCATTGAAATCGTAGGAATGAAGCTCCTAAATATTTTTAATGCTGTCCTTTCTGTCCTCAGGGTGGGGTGAAAAGATTCTTATCAGCATTGTCAATAGCTCCAGTTCTACCAAAGGAAAGAACAAATAATAGACTGGAAAGAAAGAAAGTCCTTGTTTCTTTAACAGCGCTCTTTAGAGATGGTAAGACATCAGTGCTGTATCTTAAAGAATGGTACTTCACCTCAACCCTATGTTACTGCATTGCTTCCACGGCCCAGAAAATTTCCCAGGCAACTTCAGCAAGCCAGTCAGAAGTCCATCATTCAGCTTCAGTGCATTATGGCCTTACTACATGTTCTCCACTTCCACTGTTAAATGGGCACTTTTAGTTAAATTGTCACATTTTGTTAAGTGGACAAACTTTAAGATATAAATCTAGCTGTAAATAAAATGGAGCGAAACATCACTATGAAAACAGAGAAAATTGCAGGTACGCAGAGAAAAGGCTCCTTTCTTACAACATGCTTTAGGAGAACTGGAATCGTACCTACAGACAATTTGCAAATTATGACTTCATAGTACAGTACTAGGTATTGTTTATGTGTGAGGATCCAGCTGAATGCTTGGTGTTAAAAGCATATGTTGTTGGGGATAATTTCCACCTGTGGGTAACTCAAAGCTTTTGCAACCTGAAAAGGACTTTAGTGGATAGACATTTAAATGACACACTTCCTCATTGTTGAGATATTCACATAACACAGGGAAGCAGGTGGTTGTTGTCCAGTGCTTTGGTATTGTTAATCCACAGTGGTATTCAGTACAGCCCATGGTGGTACTTGGTCTCAATATCATTCTCCTTTAATTTACTAGACTAAGAATTTTATTTTAGCAATCCATTAAGTTTCCTAAAATGTTGGGGAGTAGTAATTTAAGAGATTCAGTGAATATACACTAAAGGAGATTTAATCACAGAGGAATCTTGGGTTAAAGGTCTTTTTTAAAACCCACAGAATGAAAGTGAATATTCAATGAGATACTGCAGCTTTAATCTATGCTTGTTGTATATGTTATTCATCATGATATTCCAGCTTTCATTTTTTCTGTTTTCCATCTAAATCTTTGAAGGATACCTTCTGCCACCTTCTATTCAATGCAATATTCGGGGTAATTTTGAGTAGGAATGTCAGAAGATTTTCTTTTTAAGCCTTGAGTTTTGTTCCCGCTGTCAGTGTAAAGGCAGACCTTTAGATTTTCTTTGTGCCTTAATTTATGTACAAAGTAGAACAACACAAAATGAAGGGCTATGTAGAAATGTAATGCTATTTTTAGATAAGACATTTATTCTGTGCAAGAGACTCTACGGCCTCAAACATCTTCAGATCAGGTGATATTTAATGTGTTAAGCCTCAGAATGGAAGACCAGTCCTGCACTGCAGACAAAAGCAGATAAGCAACTAAATATAACAGCTCTCCTGAGTGAATCTTCAGAAAAGTGATATGCAAAGTTGTTCCAGGATACTTGTTCCAAGGACCCTGATGTGCTGAATTCATGCCGTTGCCTGTCTCTAAGAATGCTCTTCTTCATGGATATTTTCATACACGCAAAGAGCAGAAGAGATTGTTCACAGCAAATTATTAAAGATCCCATATTTCATAGCAAATAAGTCAATATGCAAATAGCTTGAATATGTTAAAATAATATGACTATATGGACAAACCATGCAGATAGCTGGTGTGTTGATAGGTTATCTGTAGAAAGAGCTTTCATTTAAAAATGTAAAAAGCCTTATTCTCTCAACAGATATCACTATCAGTGATGAACAGGAAAAACAGCAAAAGTTTTGTTCAGGTCAACAAGATTGTATTTTATCAAACTTTATTATAAGTGCAGACACATCCATTTCAGAGCTGATAATAAAGCTGTTTTATGGAAAAAGAGGCAGTTTTAAGTGTGTGTTTCTCATTTCTTTTTTTGGCTGGGTAAATCAGTAATCTGCAGAATACCTGTTAGTGATTTTTTTCTGGTAAATGTTGTTTGAAATGATGGGAAACAAAGCTGCCTTTCTGTCATCACACAGCTCAGAAGATGGATTTTCATGTAACGTAAAAGACTAAAGGCAATTACATGGGTCACCAGTGAAAGCTGGTTTGAAAATGCCATTCAGCCTTCTAAAAAAGGCTACATGGAAAATATAGCAGATAATGGAGAAGGACTGTGAATTTTATTGATCAAGCTAAACCATGACTCTTTGAGTCTATATATTCTAACTTAAAATATGCGACTCTGTTATGAGTTTTCAAAAGATTTGAAGTTTCTTAGAAATATGGTCAGATCCTTTTGTTTACCGAAGATACTCCCAGCAATATAGAATTGTTTTTTGCAGCCCACAATCTGGCAAAAGAAAATGCTTGGCAACCAACTAAAGACAACTTCTGAATTCACACAGACACTCCAGCCTTTCTATCTACCAGCCTGCTAGATAGATTTGCTCTGTTTGCTGTTGTCCGTTTTTTTTCTCCGTATAGAATTTCTGCTAGACAGGGTAGAAAAAGTATCATGATGCTCTTTTCACTCTTTTTTAATTCCTATTGTTTGTGTTCTCATGCCATACAGTTATGGAAGCAGTTTTGCAGGGTTTCTCACTAAAAGCAGGAGCTGCAGTTCTGGTAATAGTATTATGTCAAAGCGTCCTGCGTACGCTACAGTTATCACCAGAGTGTGCAGGGAGAGGCTGTGCTCTGTGCAAATGCGTGACTGGCTGGAAGTGGCAACATCCCATTCTCGTATAAGAGAGTATGTATATTTAATATCTGAGTTCTTGCCTAATTATCCCTTCTCTTTCCTAAGTGGCTTTCTATTTTCATTTTAAATTTATTTTTGGTCTTCTAATTTTCTTCTCATTTCTCCTGTTTCCTTGAATTTAGTGGATTTAGCTCAGGCAAGAGAGAGAACATTGAGATTTTGGTAAGGCTGATCAAAATGCTTAGCAAAGATTTGCCATAGAAAATAAATTAAAGTGAATGTAGGCAAGCTATTTAATCTCATGGTATTTCACAACTTGATTTGTAATAAAGCAATTATGAGATCATAGAATCATAAAATCATAGAATAATTTGGTTGGAAGGGACCTCCAGAGATCATCTAGTCCAGCCCCCCCTGCAATGAGCAGGGGCATCTGCAACTAGATCAGGTTGCTCAGAGCCCCATCCAACCTGACCTGGAATGTTGCCAGGGATGGGGCATCTACCACCTCTCTGGGCAACCTGTGCCAGTGCTTCACCACCCTCATGGTAAAAAATTTCTTCCTTCTATCTAGTCTAAATCTTCTCTCTTTTAGTTTAAAACCATTACCCTTTGTCCTATTGCAACAGGCCCTGCTAAAAAGTTTTCTCCATCAATGAAGATGCTCTTTTTCTTTCTGTTTAGATGATACGTTTTTCAGATCTAGCCTTGATTCTGTCTATTTCTATCCCAGTTCCTCTGGTTATATATCCGTGGCTTATGTCAGCTGTCAAAGTATAGTCGCTGAGGATGTTCCTTTTAATTTTGTTTTGAACCATTGTTTTCAATTACATTACATATATTGTGAAGTGGTCATTGCAAATTTAACTGTATATTCTACAATGTAGACACCTTCTCCACTGCTTGGAGATTTGTCCTACCACTCTCTCTGTCTTTCCAGGCTTTCCCTGCACCATCTTCTAACTTAAATTCTTCCCTTAAGCTTGTATCTTGAATCACCTATCCTACCTGTAGCATTTTCCTCTTCCTCTTTCTCTCTTTTTCTTCTTTCCTTATTCTGAAGTATTCCTTCTTGCTCCTATTATAACACTTTGTTCATATTTCTATCACTATTATTTAATTTTCTTTATCTACTGGCTCTCATTCTCTTGGACACAAGTAAACACAAAAGGTTACCAATTGTAGTCAATTACGCTTCCTCCCACTAAATTTTCAGGGAAATGGAAACTCTTTTGAAGACTTCAGAATATTGCCACAGGAGACCATGATAAATTTTTGAATGCACATGTCATCAAGATTTGTGATATTATTAGTAGAGCTGACAACACTACTTGCTGTCTCCTAAGATGAAAGATATATGACAAAATGGGGGGGGGGGAATATTCCCCAATTCCGTCATTCTTTGTGTGCAGCAAAAGACATGACATAAATCCTGTAGAACATAATGTTCCTGTCCATGGATCATCACACAAACTCATCACAAACTAATAATCTAACCTGAGAACTAACAGGATTTCAAACATGATCATACTCCATTATAAGTGCACACTACATATTTTGTACCTCCTCCTTTATAAAATACCAACATACATATTTTAACATTTTCTTGCAGAAAAGCTGGTCAGGTAGGGCATCTAATTACGCACTGGACTTCTGAATGAACAGCAAGCAGCACATATGTAGTCTCCAGGCTTAACATATACCAGAATACCATGGTGATCAACACAGGGTAAGAACACTTGAATGTATATGATGGAAGACAAATGGACATGAGTGAATAATGCGATCTCTTTTCATCTTCAGACAAATGCTTGCCATTCCAGCCACCAGGCTTTGAATATAGTCAATATGCAGCATAGGGAAGAGGTGCTGCAACTATGAGGCCATAAATCATTGGCTCCTCCTTATTTTTATATGCTACACTGAAATAAAATAAACTGAAAGCATAATATACTATCCTTATTCTATTTTCTATCTGTACATTCTGCACAGGTGCCCCAGATATTTTATATATTTTTTGATGAGAAAAGAAATGCTGCATGTGCTTCATGCCCCTGAAGTGGGGGATTCAGAATTCACATACAGAGAGAAATATGCAAAACTCTGGTGTGGAATTTCTGGCAAATCCATAGGCATGGCAAGCTAAGCTAATGTCAATATCTTTGACTCCTTTGCTTGTAAAACGGTTATGGATTAAGAAAGCTTCAAGCAGAAAAACAGTAAGTGTAGCATATGCATTGAATTTGAGAAAAAAACTTAAGACTGTACAAGTTTCAAGTGAGTTGAAGTGAAATAAAAATGAGAAAGAGAAATACAAAAGAATAGAAAATGAGTATGATTCTCAGAAGTTCTCACTCCTGGGCTAATTGGAAGACTAATAGCTTTGATGAAAAGAGAAGGCAGTGAGAAGTTTGTGCATGTCACAAAAGGCATCCTTTCTGTCTCTCATCTGTAATCTACCTATTTGCATCTGAAAAATATATTGGCATGAAAAAATGCTATTGTGTAGCTGGCACTGTGTAATGGAGAAATGACAGACAATGTGAAATAGGGCACAACAATTTTCCTCATTAGAATGAATAAAAAAATCAGGATTAGAGAGGGCATCAAGAAGAATTCACTGTGGTGCCAGACCTAGCAAAAATATTTTGAGGGAGAAGACTTTATTTCATCTAAAAAAAGATACATGTATATATGTTACCAAATATTGTAATCCAGAGATGCCTAAACATAAAAAAAAAAGAAACACTAAACAGTATTGTTTATTGAGTATACAACTGGTCAGAGAAATTAAATCCTGACAGTACTCTCAGGGCCTTGACACTCGCTTTTTCTAGATCATTTTTCTTCTTTCCAGCACTTTTAATTTCCTCAAAACATTCTAGAAACATACAAATCACTTTCCTAATGTCACTTTACCATACGTGCAATCACAGCTGTTGCAACACTGTTGTTAAGACAATTATGAAAGTGGGGGAAGATAGATTATTCGGTGATAAAATGGAAATGTAATAAGAGAATCATTGTATGAATATTTCTTATCATCAAAAAGTCTGACAGGCTCTTGAAAAATGGAGGGAGTTTGTTTTGGACTATTCCCAGAAGAGAGGAGTAATCTCCATAATATGTCATGTTTGTTATAGGTTTGTCAGAGATTTAATAATTGACATTTCACTTGTTTGCCAAATTAGAATATGACAGAATGGTATCAGAAACATTGAAACATTTTTTTTAAGGTGTATCCTTGGCCAAGTTTAATACTATAACTGGTAACAGAGATGTGATTGTACTGCGATATTTCTATTCATTAGAAAGCACAGAGAATCTGAAAAAAAACCCCAAAACCTTAAATTTTTTTAAAGCCACACTGACATCTGAGTATCTAAAGAAATATAATAGATCCCTATTGGTATCTAACAGCTCAACAGTAAAAGTGCCACTATAGGTAATTACTCACACTCCAACAGACAAAGCATGTAGAGATTACTGTGTTTCTATTTACCTTTCAGGTGCATTTAGAATGCTTGAAACATATTAAGCTGTGCAACTGCTGATTAACAGCTATCCCATAGTTCTTTTTTCCTGACTTTTAGCCCTTCTCCAACACATATCCTCCCCGTGTGGCCCCTGCAAACAGCTCAGAAAGGATGGACACCAGTAGACTGGCTCTTAACAAGTTTCTGGTTGAAAACCAAGAAATACAAGGTGGCTGGCCTTTGTGTAGGTCTCAGGGTATGACATGGTAGGGAAGGGCAGCTCACACGAGCAGTTCAAGGCAACTTGAGAAGTATCTTAATTATCAGTGTGGTCAGTCTCTGGGGTCAGATCTAATGCAAGGAAAATAAGTTACAGTAAAATTGTCCCTCCAACTGGTTTCTGAATCTGTCCAGCTTGGAGTGCGGGAGCTGTACTACGAAGTCAGCCAGAGTCCCGGGGAGGCCTTGCCTCCGTCCTCAGGTTAGAGTGAACCAAGTTCTGACTAAATATACCCGTTACTAACGTTGTAATCTAAAACTAAGTTCAATACATCGTTTCTGCTAGGCATTCACGGAGTTATCCCAGATGAGACTTTATCCTGTATTGGTGATGCAGATCTCCTAATGGCCAGATGCCAGCACCGATTCAATATAATTTGTAATTTGTCTCTGACTAAAAGGTCTGATGAAAAAAACAAAGGAGAGGAAGTGAATGTGTACAATAAATGTAATGCCCATACTCAGAGGAGTCATAATGTAGTTCTGCTGTATGATTCATTATTTTTGGTTCTTTCAATATGAAATCTGGATTTTGTGTGATGCTTTTCTTCAAGGAATGTCTCCACTGGTCTTATATCTACTATGTATTCATGTACTTGTATTAACAAGAAATAGTATAAATTAAATGACACATTTCAACATTCATTGCATTAAAATAAACCCTTAATAAGTATAAGATCTGGTGGACATGTTTCTGTGATTTCAGCATTTTTTCTTTTATTCACAGTGAAGATACTTATGCCTAAATGTTTGGTGCCTAAGGAAAAACCTAACTAATTGTCAAAGTCCCCCATATGATTAGTAGAGAAAAATCTGCCCGAACAAATCAAAGCACAAACATTAAACTGAGTCAAACATGATTCCTATTTTAATTAATAAAGATACAAGAAAATGACACAGTTCTCTCAGTATGTGCACCAGTGCCATTTGAAGGACCCTGTAGTATCTGAGCCTTCTGCATGGGACAAGCAAAGACTTGTTTCCTTTGGAGGGGTAAACATAAGCCAAAGGGGATGTTGTAGTGCACCCGAAACAGTATGAGATAGTCACATTTAGGCAACTAAACGTAGTTCTTTGTCAATATGGTTGAGGCAGTGATTCAGTTGATTGATGCTGATGTCTACTGAAACATTAGTTGAGTCACTCTAATTCCTTTGAACAGATCTCTGCCAGTGGGGGCTTATGCATGTAGCTCATATGCAGATACCCACCATATGCAGGTATGGGTACCATATGGTACCCATATGCAGGTACCTTGATGAGAGTGTCTTTATCTGAAGCTGAATCCCTCTCCTGGCACTTAGGTTCAAGTTAGTGACACAGACAGGACCACATTCTTGGCTTTTTCTACTGTGGTTTTCAGTACAGTTATATGCTGAATGACATTTAGAAGTAGTTTGATTTTTTTTTGTTGTTGTTATTAAATGATATCATATCTATAAAATAGAAATTCTGCTGCAAGATGCTGCTATAGTTATGGTTGTGAAAGAGTACTTTTTTCTCTGCCACATGCCATTACTTTCTCATGTGCATAATTTTGCGTTATATTAATCACTTTAACTGAAAGTTTTCTTATTTGAGGCATTGATGAGACAATAATTTTGGGGCAATTACCTGATCTTTTTTTGTGTCCTTGATTCTTATACAATGAGGAACTGCAGTGATACAGTTTCCTATTACCTTCTCCACAGCTTTCCTGCGTTTCAAAAGACATAATTACAAATACTTTGAAGTACAAGAATGGGCATAAGTGTGCAAAATGCTGTTCAGCTGTCGGCTATTCATCCTTTACAAGCTATATGCTCTGATTTGTACAAAAAAAGAACTAAATTGTGCAGACATTTTCCTGAAAGAGTTAATGTCTCTGCAGACCAGGCAAGGATACTGTATAATACTGACAACGTCAAAAGCTTTGAAGCATTAAGTTCAACATCATTGGTGATAAACAATAGGAAATTGTAGCATGGGAGTCTGTTTGAACTCCTAATAGTAGTTTATCATCTTGCCCTAGAAATAGGATATCTGAGATTCAGATCACTGCTTGACAAACCCATAGACTTTGCTCCACACAGGATGTTCATACCATAAGGCCATAGGCCCAGACTGCAAAGAAAATGGAAGGTGAGATATGGACTTCTCCGTCCTCCTTTACGGCTGTATAGAGAGGGCAAATTTTTCTTCCCCAGGTACTGTCTTCATTGTAAAAAGAATATTTTCTGTATTAGGGCTTTAAAAGGGCCATAGAAAGGGACACAACAGGCTTTACTATATAGAAAGCAGGCAAACATTTTGTGCCTAAATCCAAAATCTAGAGAATTCACACCTTGACAGAGAAGTGCTTTGTCTGGAAGATGTTTAATTTTTTACTTAGAAATTTCCTGCTTATTTACAGTTTGGTCTTTATTGACACCTCTTTAGGCATGCCCAGTCTTAACAGCAGAGAAGAACTTAGTACTGGTGCTTACTTACAACTTACCCTGTGCGTAAATTCCAGCAACATTTGCAAAATAGGCAAGTTTACCTTGATGCTCACTCACTGGGATGAGCATCTGGTGCATCTGGACTCTGATAGCAGCTGGTTGGGTGTCGTGTTTTAGCCCCAGCTGGCAACTAAGCACCACGCAGCTGCTCACTCACTCCCCCATGGTGGGATGGGGGAGAGAATCAGAAGAGTAAAAGTGAGGAAACTCATGGTTTGAGATAAAGACAGTTTAACAGCTAAAACAAAAGCCGCGCATGCAAGCAGAGCAAAACAAGGAACTCATTCACCCCTCCCCACGGGCAGGCAGGGGTTCAGCCATCTCCAGGGAAGCAGGGCTCCATCACACGTAATGGTTACTTGGGAAGACAGACAACATCACTCCAAATGTCCCTCTAATCCCTTCGTTCTTTGTCCCAGCTTTATTACACTGAGCATGATGTTATATGGTATGGAATATCCCTTTGTCCAGCCTAGGTCAGCTGTCTTGGCTGTGTCCCCTCCCAGCTCCCCATGCACTCCCAGCCCTCTGGCTGGCAGGCCAGCATGAGAAGCTGGACTGTCCTTGACTACTTAGCAACAACCCAAAACATCAGCATGTTATCAACATTTTCTCATCCCAAATCCAAAACACAGCCTCACGCTAGCTTCTGTGAAGAAAACCAGCTCTGTCCTGGCTGAAACCAGGACAGTGGGTATGGACATACCTGTGAAAGGCAGGTCTTTGACATGAGTATGACATGTGAGGAGGTGTTGTCATAGGATGTTTGCCTGGAAAATTGAATGAGATCATGTCGGGTAGCAGAAGCACAGTGAAAAGCTGCATTACTCTTCTTGCTTAACAGATATATCTGCCAGAATAAAAAAAATAGTTTGGCATTGTGAACCTACAAGATGCAGACATTTTGACAGGAAATTTGAAATCCCAGAAAGTTTGACATTTACATTGTGACTGCTATCTTGCTTGAGGAGCCCAAGTTAATAGCCATTCCCAAAGAAACCTTACGAGGACAAATACACAAAGCATGTTAGTTTTGCTATGGCTTGGCCTATGGCACTGGCTGAGTTATTCAACCTGAGGTGAAGTAAACCTATACAAAGTCCTATCCAGTGATGCTTTGGACACCTAAAAGTGAAAGAGCAGGGCCATATGAGGGGTATAGGCACATTCAGGATAAGGCAACATCTGGGTAAATATGGTATTCTGTGTTTGACTTTACAACATGTTCTGGTGGGTTGACCTTGGCTGGCGGCCAGGTGTCACCAAGCCAATCTACCACTCCCCTCCTCAGCAAAGAGCGGGGAGAAATTAGGATGGGGGAAAAAAAAAACCAAACACGTGGGTCAAGATAAAGGCAGTTTAATAAGCAGAAAGCAAAGGTAGCACAAGGAAGCAAAAGAAAACAAAAGATTTATCCTCTACTTCCCATCAGCAGGTGATGTTCAACCACTTCCTTGGAAGCAGGGCTTCAGTATCCATAGCGGTTGCTCCAGAAGACAAACATAAAAAAAAAAAAAGAATGCCCACCCTCTTCCTCCTTTCTCTTAGCTTTTATTGCTGAGCTGAGGTCATATGGTATGGAATATCCTTTTGTCCAGTTTGGGTCAGCTGTCCTGGCTGTGTGCCCTCCCAAGATCTTGCCCACCCTCAGCTTACTGTTTTTTGTGGGGGGAATGTTGGAGAGACAACCTTGATGCTGCACAAGCACTGCTCTGCAGTAGCCAGAACACTGGTGTGTCATCAACACCTTTCTAGATACCAATACAAAGCACAGCACTATGAGGGCTGCTGTGGGGAAAATTAACTCCATCTCAGCCAGGCCAAATACACCTGTGAACTTTATTTGGGAATCTACACGGAATTTGGTGGCAACAGTTGAAGATGTTCTTTCTCTCGCCATTTTTGTAATTGACAAAGATTAGTCACTGACGACTGATATGACATCTGTTTTCTTTCTCTAACTAGACTATCAAAACACTAAGACTCCTTTGATTATGGTAAACTGTTTTCTGACATTGTCCATCAGTGGTGTGATCGCATGTCTCCCTGCACTGTCCTGCAAGGTTTTTCTTCTATTATACCATTTTTAGTCTCTGTTATCTCTTGGAATAGAGTAACATTTTGATATCTTCGGCGAAGTTACAGATAGCAGAGGAAAAGAGCTGGTCCATCAGGAAGCAGTTATTTTCTTGTTCCTGCAATACCTTTAGATATAGACTTCACCTTGTACAGTATGAAGTGCACTAGACACATAGGCTCTGATTCAACAAAACACTTAAGGGGAACATTTTCAAAGGCACAAATGGCAGTTAAGTAATAATTTGCAATTGAGGATGAAGTAGTAAGTATCCAGCTGTCATCAGTGACCTTTAGATCTGTGCCTACAACCTGTGTAGCTGTCAGTGCCTCTTTAAGGGCATAACAACTCAGCAAAATGTAGAAGTGCATGACTTGTGTTTTAGGAAGAATTACCACCAAATCTTATCTTATACATTGTCACCTATATGCAGCAAAATGCGTTAAGCACATCACTGTAAGTCTTAAAAGACATAAATGTTTCAATAGTTGCATTCTGCACACAGTGGCTCCCTTGGAAATAAAGTATTTCTCCCTTGGTAAGATTAGATCTTAAAAGAATGCTAACTGTGAAAAAGCATTAATATTTAATATATAAGGAATTGGATAAAATTTTATAATTTTCTTCCTATTTACTCTCTGACAGAACAGCTGGAGGTCCAATAAACAATTTGTAACTGTGTTGAATTGCTGTCAGTCGTCACAGTTTTAAAAGTGTCTGGAAGTGCAGTGAAGTCTGGAGTGATGGTATGAAATAATCATACTGACATTGTATGGTTTTTGATGTTCATTATTTCCTTATCTGCCTCGGACTTGTCTGAAAATAGTTCCTGTCTTTGAACAGCTCTCTAGCCTTCTGTACACAAGAAAAAAGAAATGTATAGACTATATGAAGCAAAAAGAGTAAAAGACAATAAAACTGATTGCATTTGTTTGTCTCATAGTCGCAAGAGCAGAAGTCAGGACAAACTTTCGGAAAGCAGTAAGCCAAACTTGGCTTTGGAACATGTCAAAATCAAGAGTAATTTCATTAAAAATAATTGCACTGAGAACAAGCCTAAAGTCTTAAGTTGTCATTTGGAAAGCTTGTGAATGTAAAGGTATTTCTTTCAGTTCCTGACCACCCTAGGAGCAGAAACACTAGAAATTTCATAGGAAATGTTGCTCTCTCTGTCAATGCAGATTGCATACTCAAGAAACTCGGAAAGCAGTATGAATATTTTTTACAGTCAAGCATTATAGATTGTGAAACACTCTGCAGTGTTCTTTAAGGCTGGGATGAGTATTGCTGTGGGGCAGGGGTAAATATCACACGATGAACTAATTAAATATATATGTCCCTTGCTCTTTATAACTGAAAGCTCTAGCTACTTGCTCAATCCAAAAGGTCTTGCAGAAGATTCTCCCTGAAGAAAATAAAAATAATTAATTTTGAGACTGATTCTGAGTCTTTGGAAATCGTGGTAAATCTTTTCAGGTATGTTAGAGCAAGTCCATATATATAAGAAAAGGAAGGAGGATTTAGTTTTTCATTAATGAAGGCAGATGTTCCCTAAAAAATATGTAAATAAAAATCTAATTTTCTGCTTGCCATGCTTATTCCATTTTGAGAATTTGATATTTTGCAATGAGGAGAAGCCATAATTTGTATTTGAAAGTGGACGGTATTTTTCATGCTTTTGGTTCATAAGTGAACATTGTGAAGCTGATCCAGGGTCCTCTTGAGTATCTCTGTGAGGCACTGAGTTTTGTGATAAATTCTAGAAACTTATATAAACTCCTATGAAAGTTATCTTACAGACAACATATATAACTAGATGCCATAGTTTCAAGTGAAACCTGTAAAATAGCTTAATGCAATAGCTCAATGAAATAGTTTAATCATATATCAAATCCATTGTAAAATCCCTGTTAATACATACTTTATTAATACGTGAGGTTTTATTCCGGGAAGACTTTATTGTAGCCTTCCAGTACTTCAAGGGGGCTTATAAGAAAGATGGGGACAGACTTTTCAGCAGGGCCTGTTGCAATAGGACAAGGAGTGATGGTTTTAACCTAAAAGAGGGTAGATTTAGACTAGATAGAAGGAAGAAGTTTTTCACAATGAGTGTGGCGAAAGACTGGCACAGGTTGCCCAGGGAGATGGTAGATGTCCCATCCCTGGAAACATTCCAGGTCAGGTTGGACGGGGCTCTGAGCAACCTGATCTAGTTGCAGATGTCCCTGCTCATTGTAGGAGCGTTGGACTAGATGACCTTTAAAGGTCCCTTCCAACAAAAATTATTCTATGATTCTATAATTCTATGATTCTATGATTCTATGATTATTCTAAAGCCAAAGGGACTGGGCATCGTGTTCCAAGTGCAAAGTTGTCTGAGCCCATCTGATGGCCAAGTGCTGGTGAGTAGTGTAGGCAGGCCCATTCCCCCACCCCAGGCCATGCCTGGCAGAAGACTCCTACCCCTTTTCTCAGCACTAACTTTTGTGCAACCTCATAATGAGGCAGTTTAGAGCACTAAACTGCAGAAAAATATTCGGTATATTTGCCAGGTTGTTTTCTAACTGGTGAGCCAGCTCACGGTGGAATCAGAAAAAGATCAACTTCTGGATGGGAGCTAAAGGCCAAGGAGAAGGGCAGGCAGACCCACCCGCACACCTGAGGGCAGTTCTTAGCTAGATGAGCTTTGCAGCTTTGCAAGTGTTGGTTATACTGTTAGTATGTGAGTGAAAACTGAATTGCATGCTTGTCTGTAGGTCAGGAAGATCTTGTAAAAGTTTTAAATCCTTGTTGACTGTCCGGCTATTATGCCCTTTCTGTGGGGAATGGAAATCTTTGAATAAAAGGCAACACTGCATTCATTTAATCAGGCAGAAATGTCCTCATACTTTTTGGGGAATCAAATCCTCCGGGGGCTTGATTCTTACAAGGCAGGTGGATGGACTATTTGTAGTCACCAGGACCCTAATAAAACTCACAGTGAACTCTTAGATAAAAGATTTCTTTTAAGTCCTGCAAAGCAGTAACCTTTTCTCTAACCATTCTGTCTTATACAGTAGACATCATTGGTATTTCTGCTGTAATTGGTCACTGAAAGAAGCTAATCAATTCATGATGGTGAATCTATCACTCTAATTACTATAGATTATTATAATTCCTAAAACGATGCTGGTCATTTTCTGAATCATTACCTTTCATTTCTTGTGTTTTGTTATAAAAGGTCTCATCGAACTGTTATATGCAGGTATTTACTGTTGTAGCTAAGTTTTCTAACAAATTAATGCATTCTGGAAGAGGGGTCACAGAAGAACATGAAGAGATTTAACCTATTTACATCACTTTCAGAAAAATACACAGTATCTGTCTATGAAAGAAGGAAGTCCTTTGGTCTGTAAGGATTTTGCAGACTTAGGCTCGATATAAGCTTCCATTTGGGCCTCTGGATAAAGACGGAAACATAATTATTTTACAATCAGAAGCAGCAGCTAGATGGAGAGCACCCTGAGACAGGTAGTTTTAGATTCCAGGCAGTAAAAACCTTGTGGATGAAAGGCAAAGAAAAAGCCTACTGATAATAAGAGTTGGTGCTGGTTGGAAAACACCCCAGTCTCTGCTAAACTTGACTTTTGTGCCCCTCAGAAAGCAGATGTGTCTGCCCAAATTTGCCATAAGCTATGTACAATGAGTCAGCACTCCTCTCACAGCCAGGTTTTTGTAGGCACACATTATGAATTAAAATAACTTCTCATATGAATCCTGAATATATCAAAATAAGCTGATATTACCATAGCAGGAGTTATATTTTACTTCTGTTTTTGTTTTAGCTAAACTACCTCTTCCTTTCTATAATTTGAATGAGAGATAGGTGTTTTTAAAGACAATTTCCTTAATGCAAGTTAGTATTACTCTTTCTGCAGAGAAGCCTTTCTTTTTTATCAACACTCTTGGCAAAGAAAAGAAGAACATACAAACAATTATCTTTATGCAAAAATAGATAACTGCAAAACTGTTCCATTTTCCACGGGTTGACTAGATTAAGCTATAACATGGACAGTTTTTTTATTCACTCTTCTAAAACTAACAAATGTTCAAATTAGTAACACAAGCTGAAAACTTATTTTTCCCAAGTCTGTCTGGGTTTGTGTTCCCTTCCCCTCCTCAGTCCAAATTAGTGAGTACAGCAGTGAGCCACACAATGGCAAAGAGAGAAGTATCGTTGCCATATTTCTAGCTGACACGGCTGTGTTAGATATAATACGTACCAGCCAAGGAATCAGAGTGATCTAGGATATTGACCACAATTCTTGAGAAAGAACTCTCCATTCACTGGTTATTTGCTTACTCTAATAAACTTCCCTTGCTTTCCATATTTGTTCAAGTATTTGCAAATAGATAAGTAATCTGGGAAATTTTCCAGTTTAAACCAGAAAGTAATAAATAATTGAGCTCCTTGGCACTTAATGCATGCAATAGGATCCTTGTGGTCTAAAACAGAAACTGAATTCAACAGTTTCATTCTGGAAAACTCTATTTTCACAATGGAGTTACCACTATCAGGTTACAGTTCTGTCTGCAGGAGACAGAAGTTTCTCAGGGGCTGTTCCAGTACTGAAATGAATTGATTTAGAAACCGTGACGGGTTCGTAAATGTCTGCAACTTTCACTTAAAGTTAAAAGTATCTTTCTTTTACCAGCTAGGAGACATTTGATTGCTTATAAATCTATTCCAGGGAAGAAATGCAGAATAAAAGAGTTGTGTAAGACGAGTCCTAGTCATATCTGTTAATAACCACCTAGAAAGGGATCAGACACAACAGCGGAGAAAACTGGCATGAAAAAAGACAAAAAAGGAGCCTGGCTTCTTTCATCTGAGAGTATCCCTCTGAGCGCAGGGAGCCCTGTTTCTCACATTAAACAGTGCTTGCTACAAAAGCAGAAGAGTCAAAGGAGCGGGAACTCCACCTTCCTAGCCAAATGCTGTAACTGTGAGGCTCCTGCGGTCTTTTCTTCCAGTGCTAAACCTCCCATGCAGTCAGATCTTCTCCCAACAGCTAAGGAAACCTAGAGAAGTTAAGCTCACCCTAATGTAGGTAGTCGGAGACAGGCCAGCTCAACTGCTCTCCAACTCCACTGACAACAGTGAAAATGTAAGCATCTGATGTATATGAACATCTATATGTGGACATCTAAATCTAAGAACCTTAACTCCAAATGGAGCCTCTCCATGCATTGCTTGCTGCCCAGAGGTGCTGCTACCTCTGTGTTGTTAAAAACAGGAGAGACAGACAGCATGGGCTTGGCATCTCCTAACCAGCTTTCTGTTTAGGGGCACACATACGTGTTGTATAAGTCCCTGAATCCCTTGAGGCTGAGGAAGGCACAGAACATCATTAGCTGTGGCAATAACTTGCTTTATATCTATCACCTCTTATTCCTAAGGAGTAGGAATTCTTCCTAGAAAGAGAGAACATACCATTGCTTTGACTCGTTGACTCACTTCCCTAATGTAATGCCTCATTCCTAGCTGTGAAGTGTGGGTAGCAAAAGGAGCAGCTGCAGAAACCTGAGACATAAAAAAGGAGTTTTCAGGTCAGTTGGGGAATGGAGCAAGGGGAGATGGAGCAAAAGTCTGTACTTTTGGATTCAAGTGCCTGCAATACCCAGAAGTTCCCTACCCTTATCTGGATCTAGTCTATATCCCTCACCCAGGAGAAACTTGCATCTAAAAGGAACATAAAGTTTCTGCTATTGATAGTATTATAAAATTACATTCTGAGCGGCTAGGCCAGCATTTTGTGTAGTTCCTTACACATAGTAACCTCCTGCCAAACAGAACAGACAGAACAGCTCTCTGTGTCAGAGGAAGGTTAAATAATCTTTGCTTTTTATGGGTGGTACAAATGATTTAATAGGTTTTTTAAGCTGTTCTTTGTTTATCAATGTATTTTACAATATATTACTAAGAACACAAACTTTTTTTCGTTTTTTGATTATGATACATGAATCTCATCAATAGCATCCGTAGGCAAGGTTTGACTGTCTCCCAGAGCAATGAAGAAGAAAATGTTGGGATCACACTGGATTTGTTTTGATTTTTCAGTGAAGGGGAAAAAAATCCATCCCGCTGTGAATTGCCATCACTCTTGAAATCGTTATCCACAAAAACAAGAACAGCTGAAATGTTTGGGTACAACCAAACGATCAGAAAAATGAGATACCAAGAGCATAAAAAATTACTGATCTTCCCATTGTGATTTAGCCAGTAACATCCCCAGTGAGAACAGAGTATGTAAGTGCACAGTTTATATTATAGACTAAAAGACAGGTGAAGATGTTTCAGTATTTGTTTGTTACATCAACACTCTCTCACTTTTCTGTACCCCACAGTGATTTTTTCTCCTCTCCATAATATTGAAACTTACAGCTAAGATTTCACCTTGCTTTGTCAGTAAGGACTGACAAAGGCATGACACCGTTAAAGTTGTCCCCTTGACTGCTATGTTACTTGGCTTAAACTTCCTAGGACCTGTCATTTTCCAACGACAGCACTCAATCTTTCTACCTGTGGCTTACTGAAGTGTTACAGAGCAGCTGTGCTTTCACCTGGGTACAGGTGAATAACAGAGGCCTCCAATGCAACGCTTTGCTGCTTGTGTGAACGGACTCCCATGTATTTGTGTCTCTGATCTGACAAAAGCAACACAATCAGCACTATTCATCTGTGCTATGAGTGATAATATATGCTTTATGTATCGTTCTATCCCAGTTCATGCCTCCTAGATCAGGCCATGAATTTCTGAGAATGGGTGAGTTTAAGGCACAAGGTCATTGCTGGACATAATTCTGTCAAATATGACTGCATACATCTTAAAAAGCCATATTCAGGAAGAAAAAGGACAAATTCCAGACCCAAGCGCTCACTGCGACATCTCTGTCTTCACTGTGCTTGGCAGCTGCTGATGGCCATACTTGACGTGTCCTCTTCCCTGACCACACAGTGGTGGGAAGGTATTCTGTATAGTGAGACTACTAATGACCTCAGGGCTCCCTCTCTGAGCAGGAAGAAGTTGCAGTCCCTGAAATCTTCCATGGCGTTTCTTTCCTATACAATTAATATTAGTTGTGTCTAATAGTTAGATGCAGTTAGTTAATACTAGTTAGTTAGTTAATTAGTTAGTTAATAGTCTTAAAGTTCTGCCTTTAAGCAGTGATGAATGAATTGAAAGTAATAGGCAATTCTTTAAGTATTTTAATGGCAATTTAGAACTAATGACACTCTCAATATGAAAGGTCAATTCTTATTAAAATGAAAGAATTTTTCCTTACGTACTGAGTTATATTTAAATATCTCTGAACATTCTTATTCTTTTCAGTATGCATTTTCTGTCATGCTTGCATTTTTTCCCCTGACAAACTGTTGAGAACTGTTATAAAACTACATAGCTTATATCTGCCTCCTCCAGTATATAAAACCTCTCAATTTGTAAGAAATATTGGCAGGAATCCTATATTGTAAGAAAGAAAGATTTACAAACATCATTGCTAAAAAGTTATTACAACACAGAGATTCAAAAGAAATGAGATTTTCTGTAACTTAAATTTATGTTAAAAATGCTCATTACTCTTGCATGGCATGAGGTTAATAGTCCTTTTTTCTTTATAAGGTAGAGTATGCAAACCAGACTGCTGTGCATGAAACAATGGAGTTTTCGAATGTGCTAATTCTTCATTGGAAAATATTGAGCCTGATTTCTGTGTTTCAGTGGAGTTTTTTCAGAGTGATTTCATGGAGGGAAATGGAGGAACTGGAAACTAATACAGACCAAGCAGGAGCATCAACAAGGCAAACAAATAAAGCATTGCTAGTCCAAAAGTATTGTCTGAAAATTGACAATTTGACTTTAAATATCCTCTTTTATTGTTTGTCCTGCTATTGCAGAATTGGGAAATATTCTATACATTCATATCATCCCCAGCAATCAGCTGATATTCTTTAGCTGTCTGGCAAATTATCCTTTGCTAATATTCTGTATTCAAGTTTAAACTTTAGTACATAGCTTCTGTTCCAGTCCTTGAAGAAGTGAATGACTTTTTTTTAAAAGAAAAATAGGGAATGTTACTGATACTATTTTGTGTCAGTACTTACTTATAAACCTTTACTGCTCAGTGATCAGTCAAATATTTATGAACAGCCATTTGTAGTAGCAAAAGAAATTGAAAAAGTGTGCCTCAAAACAAAGGGTTTATCATCATGATCAACTCTTCTGTAGATTAGTGGTATCAGTTTATTTTATTTGAAACTGCCAATGCATTTTAAGGCTGTGAGAATTCAGGCCCATCTCATTTAGATTTCTCTGTATGAGAGTTAAGTAATACAACAATTAAAGCTTCAGCAGACAATGCCATGTCCTTTATAGTAATATTCAACTTATTGACACCTTTTAAGGGACTGAATCAATGAAGATAATACCAAGGACATGTCACGTTCATGGGGAGACAATCCTGAACAGGCTGAAAGATGCTGAGCTGTCTCCGAGGAACAGAAAGACACACATTGGAAAATGCAGAAGCAAACCTCACCATTTTTTAAAAGGGGATTTGCCTAAGCATTGCTCAGTTTAAAAGCAGTGAGAGTTAAGGAAGGATTTATTCTTTCTCCCATTCTTCTAATTCTCCACATGAGACTTTAGAAGTCTGTTCTCTTGTTTTTTTTGTCTATGTCTATACATATAATGCAGGAGTTACACTATAGGATGCTGGGGATCTACTATGTAACTTTTGGGGGCAGAGGGTAGACAACATGGATTTTTCTTCCTTGGAATCAAAGTATCAGGAAGTTAGGATTTTACATCATTTTTCACAAAGGCAGGGGCTCAAAGTTCAGCTAAATAAGACGTGGGCTTAGAAAAGAACACCCATTATTTATAGAACTGCTGGCTTGTCACAGCCTACAGCTTCCAGTCAAGATGGATAAAAGGCCATAGGTTTAATTTCCAGCAACAAAAATGATTATAGACTTCTTGGGAGGCCTGTGATTGCAGCAAAATTGGGTATGTGATGTCCTTACAAGCTGTAAATCCTTTGCTAGCCTCAAAAATTTTCATAGGCTAGAGAGTCCAGAAAGGACTCAGACTGACCTAAAACCCAAACCTTGGCTGAACAGGAGTTGCTCTTAGGTTATGGATTATGCTGTTTCCTATGACCTACATACCACTGTCTCTCAAAAGTCAGATTTGGTAAACTAATAAGATTGCAGTTGGCTACTGAAATCTTCCCCTAGCCAAATCACACGTTGAAGAGACTTCTGGACGGAGATTAGGAACTCCACTACAGACATGCTTATTGATGGAAATCAGTTCACCAAAGAGAAATAGGGTACGTGCATGCTTCTCAGCTCCTCATGTAGAAGGATGCTAGCGCAAGAGGAGTAAGAAGCAAATGTAGGGGAAAAGGGCCGGACTGCAACTGTCCCGAGGTCCGGGCAGTCCATGTTTTGGCTTCTGCAGCACGCCGGAGCAGAGCCAGAGGCATCCCGCTTGTAACTCACTGCTCTCTGAGCTGAGTTTCTCCTCTGCCTCGGGACCGCACCTCTGCAATGGCTATTGCTGCAGGGAGAAAAATGTCTCAGTTCACGTGGTTTAATTCAAATCACGATCAAAGGCAGTTTATTGACTTATTAACGGCACATAATTAACTGGCAATCAGCGTACTACATGTTCAGGGTCAATACTGACAATACAACAGGTAAGTGATGGTACCAGACACAGAGCATTAATAAACAGCCACGCGTTGCCCAGCCCCGTAACTGTTCCCCAGGAGCACACACCGTTCCCCCAACCCTCCCCCCCCCGCCA
>NW_010564077.1:0-2488 GCF_000687285.1 Phaethon lepturus
TGATCAGAGGGCTGGAACACCTCACCTGTGATGACAAGCTGGGAGAGTTAAGGTTCTTAAGTCTGGAGAAGAGAAGGTTCCTGGAAGACCTTCTTGCAGCCTTCCAGTATTTACAGGGGGCCTATAAGAAAGATGGGGACAGACATTTTAGCAGGGCCTATTGCACTAGGACAAGGGGTAATGGTTTTAAACTAAAAGAGGGTAGATTTTGACTAGATATAAGGAAGAAATTTTTCACAGTGAGGGTGGTGAAGCACAGGCACAAGTTGCCCAGAGAAGTAGCAGATGCCCCATCCCGGAACCGTTCAAGGTCAGGTTGGACAGGGCTCTGAGCAACCTGATCTAGTTGAAGATGTCCCTGCTCATTGCAGAGGGATTGGGCTAGATGACCTTTAAAGATCTCTTTCAACCCGAAGCTTCTATGATTCTATGACAATATGGGGACCAGTCCTTTCTCGGAGGCATTTCCTTGCTCTCCTTTAGGATGCATCCTTAAAAATTGGGGTAAATTCCATGGAGATACCTTAACAAAGGATAAATTAAAGTGCTATTGCATGCAATGGAGCCCAGTGTATAAATTGGAAAATGGAGAAAAGTGGCCAGCGGTGGGAACTCTGGGGTATAACACTATACTGCAGTTGATGTTACTTTGTCATCAGATGGGAAAATGGGATTGTCCCATATGTAGGTTTGTTTTTCACATTACAAAATGATTAAGATGCTAGAAAGAAATTTTAATTACTGGAAACTGATTCAGGAGCCATAATGATAATGTCTGAAAATGAAAAGTCCAAGAATGAAAAGAGATGTTATTCTGTATGTAGCATTGGTAAAAAGTGCTTAAAACAGAATAATGAGGAGGAGGACATGCAGTTGTTGGTTGCTGGTGCTGGGGATGGAAGATGGGATAATGATGTTTTAAATGCTAGTGGAGAAGTAGGAAATGGTCAAGCAATGGGATCAGAGGGATTTAGTCTGACTGCGGGGAGAACTAGGTCTCAGCAAGCCCCAGGTGTCCAGGCACCACTGAGGCAGACTGTAGGACCTGTGGGAGCACCTGTCTGCAAGTTCCTTTTTCTTCCTCAAATTTAATGAACTGGAAGGAGTCCACCGAGTCTTATAGGGAAAGTGCAAATAAAGTTTATAGAACTATGCAAATGATAATTTTAAATCATAATCCTGATTGGAAAGCTAATGCAAGTTCTGTTAAATACATTGTTACTTCCTGAAGAAAAATGCTTGGTTTTAGAGAAGGCAAATGAGGAAAACAAAAGAATAAATGCAAGGAAAGGTCCAGAAAGATTTATGCCTGAGATAGAACAAAGGTGGGATCCCAACAGAGGGAGAGGTCATTTGATGACCAAACAGTATCAGCAATTGATATTGTATGGTATACAACACAGAGTACTGACACCTAAAAATGTTTCAAAATTATATCAAGTAACCCAGGGCCCAACTGAAGATCCATTGGCTTTCTATGAGAGACTATGTGAAACTGCTAGGAAATGGCCTGGTCTGAATCTAGAAGTAGAAGAAAACAAAACTATGTTTAAGATGTTATTGATCGGACAATTGGCCCCTGGCATCCAAAAGAAATGACAGAAGGTTGATGGAGTTTCAGGAATGTCCATTTCCCAATTAATTGAAATAGCATACAAAGTATATAATAATAGGGAGGAAGCACAAAAAGAAAGAAAGCAAAAGGATAAGCAGAAGAATAGTAAGATGTAAGCAAGATTTTTGGCAGCAGCTATGGTCCAAGCTACCTATCAGAAAGGAAGAGGTTGCAGGGTGAGTTGCTGAGATAGAGGTCACAGAAGGGGATTTAGTCCCCAACCCATGGTAATGATTTATGGACCTCTGGGATCAAAGCAGTGTGCATATTGAAGGCAAGAGGGACATTGGAAAAGAAGGTGCCCAAAGTTGAACCAGCAGAATGGCTCCGCACCAGCACAGGTGCCAGAAGCAGATCTGTTAACGATGGGAGCACTAGATTCTGATTGACATGGACCAGGGGTAAATATGCCAACCTCCCAGCTGAACATCTAGTTCCAGTAAAGCTGGGGAATGAAACTGTCAATTTTTTAGTGGATACTGGAGCTACATACTCTGTTTTGAATTGTTGTAAGGGATCTTTAAGTAAATTTTCTATGCCAGTGACCGGGGCCATGGGAAAGCAAGAAGTAAGGCTTTTTTTTCAACCACTTAAATGTTAAGTAGGAGATAAAGTTCTAACTCATTAATTTTTGTATATGCCAGAGTGCCCCTTAGCGCTCATGGGATGGAATTTACTAAATAAATTAGGAGCACAAATAACTTCTGATAGAAATAGAATCCATATACATATCCTACCAGATAATGCTTGGCAGATGCAAGTTTATCTGTTACAGGAACCTTCAAAAGAAGAAGTACCAAAAGAATGAGTACCAGCAGAAATTATGGATGCAGCAGTCCCCTTTGTATGGGCATCAGAGAAACCCAGAAGAGC